>NC_083315.2:31663071-31824370 GCF_963455315.2 Globicephala melas
CACGTGGGGAGGATAATTAAGGTGGATTTTTGCTTTTTTGTGTGTTGCTTGATTTTATACAAATAGAGCATGTTACGGTATTATTTATGTCATGAAAAATAATTATATACGTATAGGATTATACATTGCACTTTTTTTTAACGTACTTTTCTTTTTTGAGAGAAGGGGTCAGGGTTTAAAGTCTGTTTTCTCCCATGTCCTTCTCGGCCCCCATCCAATTTGCCGCCCACCTTTCCCGAAGCCTTCCCCCTCGTGACGGCGCCTCCTTTGTTCAACTTCCTTCCAGGGCCGCTACTGAGCAGAGTGTCTGAAGAATAAACAAAACCCGCTCCAAGATGCCCGGCTGCTTCCTCTTTTGCTTAAATGGTAGTTTCTCTTGCTTTCAAGGAAAAGGAAGGGGTGCGCCCTGCGTGTGGCACATTTCTTCTAGTTGAAGGAAGCAGGCGAGAAGGACGATGGAGGAGGAGCCTCCACGCTCCCCTGATCACATCTTCTCTCCCCATCTCTCTTCCTCGCCTTGTCCTTGGCACAGCAGCCAGACCGTGGCCTCTGAGCCTGGAATCCCCATGTGGGCGAAGGGGCAGCTGCTCAGGGAAGCATCCTGACTGACAGCCCCACAGGTCTGAGCAGTGAGGGGACTGTCCGTCAGAATCTGTCCATCACATGACCCGTGATTTGTTTCTCCGGACCCCGCATCCTTGCCTTTGGTTGAACATTTGGGTCTCGTTTTTTTCATGTTTCTTTGGTTTTTTTAATTGAAGTATATTTGAGTTACAAAGTTGTATTCGTTTCAGGTGTACAGCAAAGGGATTCAGTTATACACGCACGCACACGCACGCACACACACACACACACACATATATATTCTTTTTCAGATTCTTTTCCATTATAGGTCATTACAAGCTATTGAATATAGTTGTTCCCTGGGCTATACAGTAAGTCCTTGTTGTTTATTTTATATATAGTAGTTTGTACCTTCTAAACCCAAACTCCCAATTTATACCTCCCCAGGCCGGTGAAGTTCCGGGGACGTGGAAGTACACTCAGCAGCCATGGGGGGACAATTGTGGGGTTTTGTTCTCTATCCACTCCCATCCATGTGTTGAGAAGGGTGCCCTCCTGGAGGCTCTGGTTCCTGCTCAGGAGGCCGAGGGGTTGGACCCTCCCTTTCCCAGCCCAGGCGGTCAAGGGGCAGCTGCCTGCTTTCAGCTCGGCCAGCTGGACACACATAGGCTAGGTCATGGTGTCTGGAACAGTGTGTCTGGATAAGAGGATGGGGCATCTTTATGAGGGACAGTCACACTCTTTATGAAGGGGCAGTGAGGGCGGCCGCCTGCCGGGTCCTGCACATCTACTTTGGAGCCGTCGAGCACAGCATTGGCTGCGGCCTGTTCTCCACGACTGGTCTCCAAAGTGTCAACACTGACCTGCTGACATCCTTCCCTTGTGTTGTTTGCAAAATAGACGGCTGGGATAGTGAAGAGGTAGGGTCTGTGGGCAGGCTGCTGAGTTTGAATAGCTCAGTGATACCCCGGAATGTTCCAAGTAACCCTGGAGCAGCAAAGACGTGGAGTTTGGGTGGAGTTTCCCGAAGGCTGGCTGAAGAGAGAGGCAACTGTCCGATTTGTCTGTGGCATCAGGAAGCAACGCCCTCATCCCAGCCCTACAATCAAGGAGATAAAGACAGAAATGACTCCTAATCATGTTTGTTCTAGGTGAGCTCAGGCAGATAAGAAAAGGGGATGATGTGTAACATGTTTATTTAGAGTTAAAAGTAACAGTTTATCCCTAAGCTGTGTTGACTGAAAAAAGATGCACAACCTGAAAGTTGAGAGTTAAGTTTTATTTGGTGGACAAATCTGAGAACCTAAGCCCGGGACACCGCATCTCAGATAACTCTGAGAAACTGTTCCAAAGTGGGGAACCAGGATATATAGGAGTTTTTGCAACAGAATCAGGTAGCTGGAACATCAAAAGATTACTGTTAATTAAAGAAAACCAGATATCTCAAGTTAAGGAATTTAGGGCTTTTCTATGTGTGGGAAGATGCAAGAATTTGGGCTCACTGAAATCATTCCTTTGATGTGCACCTCAGCTATCTGGGGCCAGTATCCTGCGTTTTCTCATCCTGAAGCCCCTCGGGTGCACCGTTGGGGGTGACTGCAGTGTCTGACTGCTAGATGGTGGGCATCCTATTTCCATCCTGAGCTCCCTCAAGGCTCACTTTCCGGGTGGCTATAATGTGATGGCTTGATGGCTGCAACATCCTGTGTTTACTGATCTGACAGGTGCTAATTGAGTTCTCAGCTGAGATGGAATGGGGGGGAAAAAAAACAGGCTTGAGGCAGAAGGAATTTGAATGGAGGCCACCTGGTGTAAGGGACCTTGTCTGGTGGTTAAAGGGGGTGGACGAGGGCTTCTCTGGTGGCGCAGTGGTTGAGAGTCTGCCTGCTGATGCAGGGGACGTGGGTTCGTGCCCCGGTCCGGGAAGATCCCACATGCTACAGAGTGGCTGGGCTCGTGAGCCATGGCCGCTGAGCCTGCGCGTCCGGAACCTGTGCTCTGCAATGGGAGCAGGCCACAACAGTGAGAGGCCCGCGTACCGCAAAAAAAAAAAAAAAAAAAAAAAGGGGATGGATGATTTTGAAGTTCTCAGGTGCAGTTAGAGGCATAGTTGCCGAATCAATCCTCACTAGCCATCCCAATTGGGAGTTCTGGTTAATCAAAAGCTCTGATTATTAATGATTTAACACACATACCAGATACAATCCTACTACCTTTAGACTCTTAGCGTTCAACAATAAAGTTATTTTACGCTAACACTGGTCTGAAGAGAATCAAACCTGTACTTGGTACAGAAGGACCGATCCCACAGCTGCATCTGTGGAAACATGAGTTTTTCCCTCCCTCCTTCCCCCTCTGACACTTTCCCTGCCTGCAAACCTGTCTCCCGGTGACACCGGGAGGCTCTCACCCCAGCTCACTGGGGAGATTTTGCCATGAGTCACTGATGAAGGAAATCTGGATATTTCCCTGGTGGTTGCAGGCGGCGGGGGGGGGGGGGGGTCCATCTTTCAGCTCCAGGACTCTGTGGGCAGAGCTGCTGAACTTGGAGTGGGAGCAGGAGGGGTTGATTCAGAAAGAATGAGCCCTAATGATTGACATCATCCACTGTTTAGAAACTTCTAGGTCAGTTTCATTCCTAAAGACAAGATCCCCACCCCGAAGGAGCTTACCTTCTGCCAGTGGGACAGTAAATGTAAATATTTACCAGGAATGCAGAAGACCTAAGTAGACATTTCTCCAAAGAAGACCTACAGAATGCCAAACAGGCACATGAAAAGATGCTCAACATCGCTAATTATTAGAGAAATGCAAATCCAAACCACAATGAGGTCTCACCTCACAGCAGTCAGAAAGGCCATCATTAAAGAGTCTACAAACAATAAATGCTGGAGAGGGTGTGGAGAAAAGGGAACCCTCCTGCTCTGTTGGTGGGAATGTAAATTGGTGCAGCCACTATGGAGAACAATATGGAGGTTCCTGAAGAAACTAAAACTAGAGTTGCTGTATTATCCAGCAATCCCACTCTTGGGCATATACCCAGAGAAAACTAGTTCAAAAAGATACATGGACCCCAATGTTCATAGAAGCATTATTTACAATAGCCAAGATATGGAAACAGCCTAAATGTCCATCAACAGATAAATGGATAAAGAAGATGTGGTACATATATACAATGGAATACTACACAGCCATAAAAAGGGATGAAATAATGCCATTTGCAGCAACATAGATGGGCCTAGAGATTATCATACTAAGTGAAGTAAGTCAGACAGAAGAAGACAAATATCATACGGTATCACTTATATGTGGAATCTAAAAAAAAATGATACAAATGAACGTATTTACAAAACAGAAACAGACTCACAGACATAGAAAACAAGCTTATGGTTACCAAAGTGGAAAGGGAGGGAGGGATAAATTAGGAGTTTGGGATTAACAAATACAAACTACTATATATAAAATAGATAACAAGGTCCTACTGTATAGCACAGGGAACTATATTCAGTATCTTGTAATAACCTATAATGGAAAAGAATATGAAAAAGAATATATAGGTACATATAACTGAATCGCTTTGCTGTACACCAGAAATTAACACATCCTATAGTAAACCAACTATACTTCAATTAAAAAAAAAAAAGACTCCCATTCACAGACTTTCCCCCCACCTCCAAAAAAAATAAATATTTACCAAATACAGAATAAAATGACTGCTCTGATAGAGTTTCTTGCCAAATATATAGGGTTGTGGTTGCCGGGTCTCTGGGTTGGAAGACACCTGAAACAAGCCAGGAATAAAGAACTCTGCAATGGATCAGTAATGTCTGCTCTAGGTGGGCCTGGCACTCAGCTGTATCTTCATCTATTCATCAAGTCTGGGTGTCAGGGCTGCAGGAGCCTCTGGTTTTCACTAAGAACATTATGTTTGCCCTGACTGTGTGTGTAAATCTCTTCCTCTCTCTGTCCTTCTATCTCTCTGCTGTTTTCTCTTTCTGCCTCTCCGTCTCTCTCCTTCCTTCCCCCTCTTTCTATAGACTCGTCTGCCTCTTAAAAGTGTGCCCCCTGGTTTATCAGGACACAGAAAGGCTTTGCTGTTTGGGGCCAATGAAGAAAAATGTCTCCTCATAGCAGCACCCAAAGAAAGGTCAAGGTTGCGGGGAGGAGGGCTCCTCCCCGGGTGGGAGCAGACTGGGTGGGAACCTACTGCAAACACAGAGCCCGAGAGAGCTCATGTCCTTACATGTGCCTGAGAAACCCACGCTCTCCGCGATCTCCAGACCCCAAAGAGTGGAAAGAATTAACTTCACACTAAGCCCAAATGTTATTACTCCTGCCCCATTCCCCGGGCTTAAGTGTCCTGCATTAGGGAGCGTCCTAAATCAGGATTAAAGGCAAGCCTGTGGAGCCAGGCCGGAGCTGAGCCCGTACACAGAAGCTGGGGTGATCACCTGTATTGGGAGAGCAGCCCGGGGTGGCTTTTGTCCTCCCTATGGCCCATCTGGCCCCCCATCTGCCCCTGTATCGCAGGACAAGACAGGTGGCCCTGCCCTCTCCCCGAGACTGCCTGCTCCGTGCCGGGAGATCTGGGCTCAGTGCTGGCCCGGCCACGTGGCGGCCGTGGGACTTCGGGCGTCTTTATTTCCCACAGCTGCAAAAGCCCTAGCGGCCCTCAGTCCCTTGTAAACTGCAGGAAACTCCGTCACGTAAGGCCTGAGGTCTGGCTGCCGTGATTGAGGTTTTACGGTGACAAATGGGGGCCACGGTCACCCATTCTGCTGTTTTCAACATCCATTTGTTGAGTGTCTGACATTTGCAAAGGACTGAGCACATTTGCTGGGTATGGGTGGGAAAGCAATGGGGAAGAGCGAGGTGAATTTAAGAGTGTCCCTGGAGCCAATGACGATATAGTGTGGGCAGGGCTGACTCTTATGAATGAGACAGGAAAGGAAGCAAAGGGGCCTGAGAGACCCCTGGGAGCAGCGGAGGCGAAGCTGTGGACAGAACTCTGAGCTGGGGCCCCTCATCCTCTCATGGGCCCAACGGGTGGCTGTGAGGGTAAAATGACATCCTTGTTTTAACTTGACTACCTCTGCAAAGACCCTCCTACTAAAGGAGGTCACATTCTGAGATCCTGGGGTAACATGAGAACTTCCACAGAGGAATTTTGGAGGGGACACCTTCCAACTCATAACACCATCGGACAGAAGACCCAGGGGCAGGGTGGGCAGTGTAGGCAGACCCCTCTTGTCACTCTGGATTCCAGGGTCGATGAGCACTAGAGGTGGATCCCAGAGGAAAGGCTACGTGGGCTGATATCACCAACATCCTAAAAACTCCGAGTTCAAGAATGTCATGTCGGGGCTTCCCTGGTGGCGCAGTGGTTGAGAGGCCGCCTGCCAATGCAGCAGACGCGGGTTCGTGCCCCGGTCCGGGAGGATCCCACATCCCGCGGAGCGGCTGGACCCGTGAGCCATGGCCGCTGAGCCTGCGCGTCCGGAACCTGTGCTCCGCAATGGGAGAGGCCACAACAGTGAGAGGCCCGCGTACTGCAAAAAACAAACAAACAAAAAAAGAATGTCATGTCATTTCACATATCACACCATACCACACCATACTATATTACAGACCACACCATACACCAGACATCGTGCCATGCCGTGCCACACACCACATCATATTTTCCTGCCCATACTAATCCACAAGGCTGATGCTTTCATTTATCATCTGTTGCCACAGAGCATGGAAAGCATTGTGGACAAACCCCTCCTTTTTCATGGAGGGAACAAGATGACAAGGCAGCTGTTGGTCCTGGTGGGCGTATGGTGGGACAGGAAGGTCCCGGACAGGGGCTTTGGGATCCTGTTTGCTGTAGTGGAGTTGTTCTAGGCCAACCCATATCACTCGCTTTTCTCACTGTCTCACCCACAGATGGGGGTGTGCAGGGTGCCATTGTCAAGGTGCTCCGTCTTCCCCGCCCACAATGAGGCAGAGAACCACAGTGGGTGGGGCTCCAGCAGCCACTTTCAGTGGAATCCGGGTCTGCAGCCAATTGGATCCCGGCAGGTTCACAGCCTCCCTTCCCTGTGTTTCTAGGTGCATCTATAAGGTCAGGTCTGCGTTTAGCAAGGCCCAAAGCTTGTACAATTTGGGGCAACCTCTTGAAGAAACTATTACAAACTTACAAGTGCAGAAGTAGGTACAGGGCCTTGGCAAGGGCCATAAAAGTGAGGGGCCTGCGTCTGAGCTTCACTTGCCCCGGGGAAAACCCACCTCTGTGTGCATGGCCCTCCCGGTCAGGGTGACTTTGATGCAGCGAATGTACTGCCCCAGAATTTGTTTTTGACAAATAGAAACCAGCCCTTCTCTTCATCTCTGCCCTCAGTGAGAGTTTGCTGAGTCCCTGATGTGCTGGGAAATGGACAGAGAGTCTGAAAGGTGGTCCATGTCTCTGGGGGGTCTCATGGGTGCCAGGAAGGAGCTGAGGGTCCCACCGAGTAAGGAAGTTCAGGGCCATCATGCTGCCTGGTGATACTTGCAGTGACTGAATGGTCCCTGCTCCTTCCTGAGGGCTGCATAGTTAACACACACACACATACACACATGTTTGTATGCAAAATCCATGAAGACACCCACTTTTAACTGGGCAAGATCCTAATAATTGTGTCCTCTCCATTAATAAGAGAGCAGAAAAGCTCATTTTTAAGACAGTATAATTTGAACAAACTCCTTAAAAAATCTGGCTGTTGACATATTGCCCATTGTGTTTTGTTGTTATTTTTTAAAATTTTTATTGGAGTATAGTTGATTTACAATGTTGTGTTAGTTTCAGGTGTACAGCAAAGTGGTTCAGTTATACCTACACATATATCCACTCTTTCTCAGATTATTTTCCCATACAGGTTATTACAGAATATTGAGTAGAGTTCCCTGTGCTATACAGTAGGTCCTTGTTAGTTATTTATTTTATATATAGTAGTGTGTATATGTTAATCCCAATCTCCTAATTTATCACTTCACCAGCAATCCCACTCCCGGGCGTATATCTGGAGAAAACCAGAATTTGAAAAGATCCATGCACCCCAATGTTCATAGCAGCACTAGTCACAATAGCCAAGACATGGAAGCAACCTAAGTGTCCATCGACAGAGGAATGGATAAAGAAGATGTGGTATATATATACACAATGGAATACTACTCAGCCATAGAAGAAGAATGAAATAATGCCATTTGCAGCAACATGGATGGACCTAGAGATTGCCCATTGTTTTTCTTATCAGATGAGCAAATAAAATCTGGATTTCTCGAGATGAGCATTTGACCGAAGACATGACCTGGACGAACTCCAGTTTCTTTAAGCACTGGTTTTCTGAAGCGTGTCTGCAAATATCTTAAACCTCACCAACTCGGAACTTTAGAAATGTCATCACATTTGTGAAGGCATAAAATCCAGAGAGAAAGAGAGAAAAGAAACGTGGCTGCAAGTGTCCCAAGGAGAAGCAGGGGTGGCCATCCTCTGAGCGGATGCCGTGACTGGTCCTAGACTTGGGGACGCTGTGCAGTGGGCCAGTCCTGCAAGCCCTGCCTGTCCCTCTGGAGTAGTCAGAGCTGCGGGTGGGATTGTGCCCCCACGTGGAGAGGTTTGGAGAGGTCCAGGGACCGAGCTGGAGGTCTCTGCTCCAGAGCTTAATCGGGCTGGGGGCCGGCACTGATGCTCCGCAGGCCGTGCTCACACTGTCCCAAGAAGGACCCTGGACCACGGCCAGCAGACGGCCAGCGAGTTCCAATCCTTGAGCTGGGCCCCTCACTCAGCGCATTGGGATGTTATTGGGGGTGACACTGAGGACCTAGAAGAGGGATACCTGGGTCTGAAATCGTATAGTCATCAATGAGCCCCACAGATTTTTCAGGTTGGCATTGAGAACAAAGAGAGAGTAATTACCCTCTTCCTGGAAGCAGTGTTGGGCTGCAGTCTCCACCAATATTACCTTGCGCAATGCACCAGCTTTCCAATTACACACAATGTTCTGTTAAAAAACAAAGTCAACTGAGGAAAGTTTAAAGACCTAACTGGCTTTGTTCAACAATTCATAAATCGGGGCAGCATCCCATCTAGCAGATAGAATGGAGCTCCCTGTACAAAATGAAAGATTTTTATAGGCAGAAGGGGGCAGGACAAGGAAGTTACCAGCAAAGAGTGGATTGTTTGTGGCAAAGTCACCTTCTTTTGGAGGGGGGGGGACAGGGGTCCAGCAGGCTGATGATGACCTCGCTAGTACCAACCAGGTGATTTCTTTCTTTTTTTTTTTTTTTAGCATCTTTATTGGAGTATAATTGCTTGACAATGTTGTGTTAGTTTCTGCTGTATAACAAAGTGAGTCAGCTATATGCATATGAATATCCCCATATCCCCTCCCTCTTGCATCTCCCTCCCACCCTCCCTATCCCACTCCTCTGGGTGGTCACAAAGCACTGAGCTGATCTCCTTGTGCTATGCAGCTGCTTCCCACTAGCTATCTACTTTACATTTCCAGCCAGGTAATTTCTGATGGACTAGTTTAAGATTCCACTCCTGGGAGAAGTTGAAACTGTAATTAAGTTAGGTATTAAGTCTTGTTTTGGTGACAGTGTTACCAGCCAGAGTTCTTGGCCTCATTAATCAATAGAAACTGGTCAGACGCCAGACAAGAAATTCAAGCAAGGCTTTATTGGGGCCCCTCCTGCAGAAGGGGGTGGGGGGGTGGGGTGAGAACTAGCAACAGGTTCCCTTGCTTGTTCCCTGAAGGGGGCAAGCTTGTTCCTTATATGGGGTGAGGGTAGGGGTGTGTCCAGGGGTGGCTTAGGTGGTCTGGCCACCCCTTTGGTGGTGGTGTGTGCAGGGGGCACGCACAGTACCCTGCTTTTGCTCCTGACCCCCTGCTTTTGCTCTGAGCTCTTCAGAAGCGGCAGCTGGGTTTTTGGTCTTTTTGTATCTTGTCCATAATTTGCCCCAACTGTGCATGCATGTAGTTATTTTTTTGTTCTTTATAGTTTGCATTTTGTTGCTTGAGGAGGTGTTTGTCCAGGTGCAAGCATTGCAGCACTGCAGCAAAGGGTCCCAGGTCCCAAGTCCCAGCCTGTCTCAATGGGAGCTTAGCACAAGTGACTCCATTGGGGGCCTGTTGTCTCTTTTTTAGCAAACAAGCTTATTCAGCTGGTTACACAAAGGGGAACAATTCGTTTATTATTGAATTATTAATAATTATGCTTATAATCATGAGCTGCAAATGTGATGACAGTAAAGTATGCAGCCCAGCATTAGCACCCTATCCGCGTTCTCAGCATTTATTCCACTCTGTTGGCCTCCACAGTGACACCCCACTGTCTACACCTACTGCCTGTACCCTACCATCTACACCCGCTGTCTTCACCTAGTTCCTATACCATACCATCTACACTCTACTGCCCCAACAAGGCAGATTCAGATGGGGATCATTGGAAGCCCTGTTGACTCTAGATGACCAGGACAGCCAGAGCTGGGGGCTTCCAATTTGAGATCTGTGTGGAACCCAGGATGGCATGACCTCCCCACGATGTCCTTCAGAATAGAAAAAATGAGGTGGACCAGCTCACATCAGTCTGTAATGCGCATGTATTATCCCGGGGATCTGCACACTCAATTCCCAATAAACTCCTGGGGATGTTCATGCCGCTGGTCCCTCGACCATGCTTGAGTAGCAGGCATGCTACATGACATGCTACATGCTACATGACACTTTGGCCATGAGGATTCGGGACTGACTGAGTCATTAGGCCCTGAGGGAAGCTGTCAAAGCCAACTACACAAACACTGCTAAGGACTTTCCTAGTCTTTCTCCTCCTCTTTGTACACACAGCATGGAGCTTTGTTTGGGGCAGCATGTGCCCACTTCCCTTGCAGGGTGATGTGGGAGAATCCTTTCCGTCCAATGAGATGTAAAGGAAGGTCTGCTAGGGATGGGGTTGGGGGAGGGACTCCTTTGCCTTCCTGATAAATGCCCTACTTCCTTTTTGTTGTGTTTTTCTTCATTTCTTCCTCTCCCCTTCTGCCTGCCTAGAGCAAGTAGGGAATTACCTGAGAGTCTCAAAATGTACTCCATGCATAAAATACTTAATTACAAATGTAACTGAGAGACTTAAAAACTGCACAGAGCAAAGGTGAGGGCAATAACTTGTCAAGCATCATTACATTGCATGTGCCGAGGACCCCCCTATATATTACCTATACATCCTCACAAGGGCCCTGGGGAGAATGGCCCACTGCTGCTCTTCAAAGATTAGGGGCAGACAGTGGTCGCCCAGGAAGCTGGTGGAACTTCCCATCCAGAACCAAATGAGACAGGCTGGGACCTTGGACCCTTTGCTGCAGTGCTTGCACCTGGACACACCTCTCCTCCAGCAACAAAATACAAAGAAACTATAAGGGACTGAAAATAACTGTGTGCATGGGGCTTCCCTGGTGGCGCAGTAGTTGAGAATCCACCTGCCAATGCAGGGGACACGGGTTCGATCCCTGGTCTGGGAAGATCCCACATGCCGTGGAGCAACTAAGCCCGTGTGCTGCAACTACTGAGCCTGTGCTCTAGAGCCTGTGAGCCACAACTACTGAGCCCGCGTGCTGCAACTACTGAAGCCCGCGAGCCTAGAGCCCGTGCTCTGCAATGAGAAGCCACGGCAATAAGCCCACGCACTGCAACAAAGAACAGACCCCGCTCGCCTCAACTAGAGAAAGCCCGCGTGCAGCAACGAACACCCAACACAGTCAAAAATAAATAAATAAAATAAGTAAATTGATCAAAAGTAAAAATAACTGCGTGTATGTGCAGTTGGGACAAATTCTGGACGACAACATACAAAAACCAAAAACCCAACTGCCACTTCTGAAGAGCCGGGAGCAGAAACACGGTGTAGGGTGAAAAAACAGGGTAGCGTGCATGCCCCGTGCACACACCACCACCAAAGGGTGGGCAAACCACCTAAGCCCCCCTCTCCAGCCCAACCCCTAGACCCGCCCCTACCCTTTACCCCATATAAGGAACCAGCCCATCCCCCCCACCCACCCCCCACCGGCCCCTTTCCGGGAGCCAGCAAGGGAATGTGTTGTTTGTTCTCACTCCCCTCTGCTGCAGCAGGGGTCCCAGGAAAGACTTGCCTGAATTTCTTGTCTGGTCTCTGATCAATTTCTATTGATTAAGGGGGCCAAGGGCCCTGGTTGGTAACACCCTCACTTGTCTAGGACACTCCCAAGGTCCTGGGAAGGGCTCTAGCCACACGTTCCCATGCCTTTGTTGACTCAATTTACAAAAGTGTGACATGTTGATTTTTTTTTTCTTAAAGAGTGTCCCAGTTACTCTGGATATGCAACAAATTACCCCAAAACTTAGTAGCTTATAGCAATCATCAGACCCAGACTTCTTGTCCAGACAAGATGATTTATACTTGTCTCTTTCTACTCTTCCCTATGAAATACAATCATAAGTCCTGGAAATAACACGAAAGACAATCAAACAAGAACTCTGAACAGCTGTACGATGAAGGCAAACTGGTCAGGGGCCCCAGGACTGGACGAACAACATGGAGGTGGGATATCATATAACCCCCCCACCCTAATGAAAAAATTGACCTAGGACCAGTGCTTCCTGACCACCAATCTAGCAACAGGAAATGGCCCAGGTGGAATCTTTCCTCCCCTTGTTTGAATGGAAGTCCCACCAGCCACACCAGGCAAGCCCAGCAGGACTGGTGAGGGGGGTTGATCAGAAGCTCTGTGGTCAGTAAGCAGTCAGATGAAGTGACCCTCTTCCCTGCCAGGTCCAGGACTCCCCTCTCACACCTGGACAGCATGCAGCCAGGCGGCATAAGGCCAGAGGAACCACCCTAACAAGTGGCTGGTTGGGAGGTCTTCGTGTGCCCCTGAGACTGAGACAGATGGGCAGTGGGCAGCACTGTCCAGGGGGAATCCAGGTTAAGGGAACTGCTCTCCTGCCACTCCAAACGCCTAGCCCAGGAAGCACTCTGCCCTGTGGGCTGGAGACTACCCTCCCCCACCTAGAGGCACCAGGGGGTCTGGTCTGAGGAAGTTCCTTCTTCCTTCTCAAGCATCACCAGTAGGGACCAGTAGGAGCCCCAGTTGCATGAGATAAACCAAACAGACTAAGAAAAGCATGATGCATGACAAAGACTTGGAAATTTTGATTGTCATTAGAACACAGCTCACAAAAGTAGGTCATAGCTGCATTGCTAAACCTAAACAGGGTGACGGCCTACTAAGATAAAAACTCGAAATAGGACCCAGAGTTCCTTAACATAATAGCCAAAATGTTGAGGCTACAACAGAAAATACACATCACACTAACCACCAAGAAAATTGCAATTTAAATGAGAAAAGCAATCAACTGAGGCGCACACTGAGATGAATCAGATGTTGGATTTATTTGACAAAGATTTTACGGCAACCACCATAAAAATGATTTCACAATTAATTACAAATTCTCTTGAAACAAATAAAAAGTGGAAAATCGAAGCAAAGAAATAGAAGTTATTAAAAAAAAAACTCAAATGAATTCGAGGAAGATGGTAGAGTAGGGAGCACCAAGAACCCATCTCTCCCCTAGTTGACAATTGTGCTAGCAGAAACAGTTCTGAAACGACTAGTCTGGGACAACACCCTGGAGTCTATCTGAACATGTGGGGCTCCCAGGGAAAGCTTGGCTGGTAAACTGTGGCTAATTTCAGCCTTCAGTGTGGGTATCAGCTACCCATTCCCCCACCCCCCAGGCCTGTGGCAGGCCTCTGTGCCCAAATTCCTGATGGGGCTTGCCGGAGCCCAGGTGGGCAATAAAGACTTTGTCTTCTAAATTTCAGGGTTCTGTGTTCTGATTGCTGACGTCTGCCTTTGATTGCTATTGTTTCCACCCCCACCAGCTGATGCGGTTTCCACGGAATTTAAAGGATCAGAATTTGATTTTTTCCTCTTTTCTCTTTTTCCCCTTTGGGATCCAGAAATTTAAGGATTAGGACATTCAAAAACAACTGCATATGGGTGTTAGAAAGTCACCATGCACGTGCAGGGGAAGGCACAATCTCAGAAAAGACTTGAGAAAATCTTAAGCTTTTATCTGGGGCTAATTCCCAGCAAAGAGATACCCTACAACAATAAAATACACACACACACACACACACACACACACACACACACACACACACGCTGGAGAAGGGGGAGGTATTGATTTCTAGATTTACCACATTATAAGAACAAAGTGTCTACTTTTGAACAAAAGAAGTCACAAGGTTTACAAAGAAACAGGAAAGTATGGATCATCAAAAGGATCAAAATAAATCAACGTAAACTGTCCCTGAGTAAGTCCAGATGGTGAACTAACTAGGTGAAGACTTTAAAGGTGCTCAAAGAACTAAAGGAAGAAATAAATGCACAAAGACAGGAAAACAACATATGAACAAAATGAGTGTATTGATAAAGAGATAGAAATTATAAAAAGGATCCAAAGAGATAAAGAGATAGAAATTATAAAAAGGATCCGAAAAGAAATTCTGGAGCTGAAAAATATAATAACTGAAATGAAAATTTCACTAGAGAGATATAAAATGAGTTTTGAGCAGGGAAAAGAAAGAATCAGCACACTTGAAGACTAGATGATGAAAGAAAATATATAAATCCAAGAAACTCAGTAAGTTCCAAGTAGGATCAACTCAAAGAAACCCATGCAAAGACACATCACAATCAACCTGTTGAAAGACAAAGGCAAAGAGGGAATCTTGAAATGAGCCAGAGATGCAAGTGATAATATGATCCCCCCCACCCCCCTCGGTTAGCAGGTCCTCGGGATTCATCTCCTGCTCCTACATCAACCACCGTGATGCTGCTCGAGTGGTCCCCTCGAGGGCCCAGCCTCTCATTGAACTTACTTCTCTTTAGCCTGGAAAAATGCACCTGCTTCTGGAGTGCACGCAAGTGGCCTTCAAGGGTCCAGGGACTTCTCACGAGCATTTTAAACACAATCGAGATGTGGGGAGCCACCCAGGGGTGACCTCAGGGCTCGCCCTGCACCTTTGAAGTCATTCTCTGTACTTTATCCCATCTCTACACTCTCATACTGAGCAATGGGCGGGCGGGCGTGTTTTCCTGCCGTCCTCACAGAGGGCCGGGAGCTGGCAGTGTGTCTCATGGCCACACTGAAGGAAGACCCCTTTCCCATCCGCCTCACTCTCCCAGCTCGTCTCTGCCTCCCAGTCACGAGGCACCCCTTCCCATCTCTTCCTCTAGACCCCGACCTTTGGGCCAAGACACCAGCTCCAGTCTCAGCTGTAAAAACTCCTCCAGCAGAGAAAACCCAGGTGTCAGCCTGCCTGCCTGGCGTCCTCAGGAAACAGCCGGGGAGGGCCTCCCCTGGATGGGGGATTCTCCCCAGCTCCTGCATGATTCCCTGAGTTACAAGAGGAGGGGGACCCTGGGGATCCACGCCCTGAACACAGCCTTGCCCAGAAGCTCCTTCTGTAAAGCTGCCCCAAGTGAGGGGAGCCTGGGCCTCAGCCTCCCCTCCACGGCCGGCCTCTGCCTTTCTCATCCCTCACGCCCCACCCTGCTTGCTCCAGACCCACGTCTGTGACATCCTGGTCCCAGCTCGTCGTCGTGGGTGCTGGGCTCCCCTGGCCTGGAGGGCTGGGAGAGCTGCTGGGTTTAGGACAGCTGTCCTAACCGGCCGCCTCGGGCTCCTGGCCCTGGGGAGGTGGGTACAGGGTCCGGGGCAGAAACTGTGGAGGGAATGTCATCGGCTGCCAGCAGCCCCCTCCCCTTTGCTGGCCAAGACCCCGAGCACCAGGTGGCAGTCTGGTGGCTCTGACCAGAGTGGGGGCCCGACCCCCGCCCATCCCACCCGCCCACTTCCCTGGGCCTCTTCCACTGCATCACGCTCACCTAGAAACAGTCAGAAGCAAAACACAAGCTTGCGGCTTCTCAGAGTTTTCTTTCCATTAAGGAAGTTCATAACTTACCAGCAGTTAACGTGGAGCAAAAATTGGCCTTGGTTTCTCTTTTACATTTGTGTCCAGGTATGTGAATGTGTGTGTGGCTTCTGTAATGAGTGAAACAAGGAGATTTATTTTTAAAATTTATTTTATTGAAGTATAGTTGACTGACAATGTAGTGTTAATTTCTGCTGTACGGCAAAGTGATTCAGTCATACATATATATTTTCTTTTGCATATTCTCTTCCATTATGTTTATCACAGGGATATTGAATATAGTTCCCTGTGCTATACAGGAGGACCTTGTTGTTCATCCACCCTTTATATACTAGTTTGCATCTGCTAATCCCAAACTCCCAATCCATCCCTCCCCCACTCCCTTTCCCCCTTGGCAACCACAAGTCTGTTCTTTATGTCTGTGAGTCTGTTTCTGTTTTGTAGATAAGTTCATTTATGAAAGAGGGGATTTGAAGGGGAAGAAGCAATGGGCCCACGGAGCTCTGGGTGAGGAGGTGCCCTGCTCACGACCACCCCCGGCTCCAGCTATCAGCCTGGCAGGCCGGTGCTGCGAGTCACCGAGTCTCCGAGTCACCGAGGGCCTCCCCTCCCCACGCCTGTCGCCAGCAGGTGGGGCCTGTCAGCCACTTTCTGACAACAGTCAGACTCAGCCCTGGAGGTTTCTTGCCTGCAAGAACCAGCCAGTATTTCAACTGGAAAGAGTTCATGCAGAGCCTCCTGGTGGAAGAAGAGGCCTGGGAATGGACCTGACGTAGCAAAGAGGCCAGTCCACGTCCAGGGGACGTCCTCCAGCCCCTCCGAGTCTCTGCAGGTCGGGCCCTGCTGGGTGCTTTCGCCTGGGCCTCGGCTTCCGCTCCCAGGAGCAGCAGGTTGGACCCTCTGACTTCCTAAATCTGTCATCCTCGATCTGTGCTGATATGACCTGCTCTGTGTCATATAATGGGAATGTTTCAGAGCCCGGCTGCTGTGTCACCAGCCCCTGCCGCCCGGCTGCGTGTCCAGGGCCACTTCTCATATGGGCTCAGCCCAGGCAGTGCTGTCCCTGCCACCTGAGTCCCCATCCCCTTCAGAACCAGTGCGGCTGCGTCCCCATGAGACAGGGGTCCCCCCCAGCAGGGAGGCCCAGTGATGTCACTCTGCCCCATCCTCATTTCCCTGGCCTGCATCCTGGCTCTAGCCCAGGGCTCCCCCCACCCCCACCCCCCACCGCCCAGGCCCCACACCCTCCCTCCCACACACGGGTTCTGGGCTGAGTGCTGTCTGGACTGTGTCTGATGCGGTGGGCAACCTCCCAGCCGCTCCTCACTGGCGCACAGCGGAACCTTCAGGAAGGCTGGCTGGGAGCTGTCCCGCCGCCTCTCTTGCTCTCTCCCACTTTCCCCAATGCTCCACCACCTCTGAGGCTCACCTGTGGGTCAGAGATGACTCCCAAAGTTTGGGTTTGGGCCCTGTCTCTCTGGGTCGGTCACCCATGGGTCTGCCCAGCCGTGAGCAGTGTGACGCGACCCTGGCTACCCATCAGAAATGTGGAGCCACTGGCTGGGGGTTGACGTCTTCTGCCAGAGAGCAAAGTCAGCACTGACATCACGCCCATCACGGATCAGGCACTGCTGAAGCATTTTACATATATGAATTCATTTATTCAAACCTTGCCGTAAGGCTACGAAGTACACACTATTATCATCCCCATTCTACACATGAGAAAACGAAGGCCCAGTGCAACTGAACAACTTGCTAGTGTCACCTATCCAGAGAGAGGCAGAGCCAGGCCACCAGCCTGCCTGGAGTCTTGTCACCTCCCTAGCTCTCAGGATGGCCCCCTCCCGACCACACAGCTTTCATATGACCCTGGAAAGGGACATCTGTCAGCCTGTTCATCGTGGGCCCACCCATGAAGACCCTGCTGGCTCTCAGACCTTCCATATACCCACACCCCCTGGAAATCCTTGCAGCCCCGACCCCTGGCAGGGTCCTTGCCTGGCTTCTCCTTTGGACAGGAGAAGGGAGGTGGCCTGGAAGACCGTCACCTGGCCCAGGATGGAGATGTGGCCTGGGCTCACCGGTTACGGGGACGTTGGCCCTCGGGAGAAGCTCATCACCTAAAGACTGCGGGTTGTGAGTCTTTTCCTCTTGACCAGACATTAAATTATGTAAGAGCTGGATTCCAGAACCCACTAACAGCAGAAATGGCCACGTAGGAATGAAGTAAGTATGCTTAACTCATCTTTTACAACAAATTCTACCTTGTGTCCAGAATAACATAGAGTCAGTCGACAAACGCTTCTTAAGGGCCCACTGGGTATCCGAGAAACAAAGATGAGCAAGAGAGACTTAAAACCCACCCTGCCCTCGGGGCGCTTGGAGTCTACCGGGGATTTTTGGGGAGCACCCCGAGGGCCTCATCCTGTCACAGAACACACCAGGGCCACTGCTCGTCAACGGCCTGGTTTGTGACAGTGTGCAGTGCAAGTCACCCCCTGCCGCTCCCACTGCAAACCTCCTTTTCCATAATAGCAGCCAGCGTGGTGATGGGACCCCGAGCTCCCTTAACACTGTGGTGGTCCCAGGGCAGACGCAGGGAGGGAGAGAAAGTCCAGTGCCTGGTCCTCCCCTCCGCCTCCGCGGCCGGAAGCAGGGCTCCGTGCGGCCCCAGCTGCTCCGACCGCCTGCACAGAGGGATGAAAGCCCCCTGACTGTCATGGCTGCTTTGGACAGAGGTGCCCTGAATGGCCGGCTCAGGGGTTAGGAAGACACGGCCCCATCTGCCTGCTGCTCAGGCCCCCACAAGATGGGCGGGGTGTGGGTGGGAGACAGAGCACCTCGATCCCCCAAAGCCCTCGATCCCACCAAAGGGATGGAATCCCGCAGGCTTAAGGGCCCCAGCAGTGAGTTTCTCTGCCTCGGTGAGTTTCCATAGGAAGCTGGGTGCAGGAGACTTGGATTCAGGGAGCAGGGGGCTCAGAGCCCACCCCAAAGGTACCACACAAACCTGACCCAGAGGCCCAGGAGGGGCATGGCTTCTCTGTCCTCATCTTGCGCTAACACCCTAACACCACTGAGGGCCCTCGCTGCTTCCAGAAAACCAAGCCTCCACGAGGTACCGTGGGTGCCCAGGTTGCTGGCTCTTCATACCATTTCCTCTCTGTGAGTCCCCCAAGGAGGAGAAATCACCCCAAGATATGGATCAAAAAGATGTTCAGGGAGAACTTGGCTTGTTCAAAGGGATCGTGAGCTCATCCAGGCATTCTTCTGTCAGGCCAGGGGGGCAGTGGGAGCTGAGCCCTCCTGGCTGGGGTTCCAGGCTGCCTGGTGTCCCTTCCATTGCTGCTTACCTGGGCTTCTCCAACCCTCACCACCACCCACAAGTCCGCTGGGACTCTCCGCCTCATGAAATCCACAAGAGAGGACTTGAACCCCCAGAAGGTGGTCTGTGGGGGCTGCCTGCTGTAGGCGCCTCCCTCCACCCCTCTGAGTGGACAAGAAGGAGGACAGGAGCTGGCTCCTTCCAGGTGAGCAGAGGGGAAGGGCCGCCCAACCTGGCCCTGGGGAAAGGCCAGCTCAGGGCAAGCAGGAGGCTTGAGGGTGGAGAATTGGGTGTAGCAGATCCAAGGATGTGGAGTCCTCCTGCCTGAGTCCCCAGCCCAGACGGAGCAGGCAAGTCATCACCAGTATCCACTGAGACCCCCGCCTCTCCCAGCCACCCGTCTCTGCAAGCCAGGCGTGTATCATAAGTTCTGTGCACACAGGGCATACTTGTAGAAGCACTATTACAATCTGCGGGGACATCTGTGTGAAGTTACACTCTTTATATGTCACATAGTATCAGATTATGTTTTTGTCTCAGATGTATCTCCTCCTGACAATGTCCAATGACTCCAGTTGAAACAGTTGGAAAAATTCACCACCAAAATAGTGAAATGGGGGCGGAGTCAAGACGATGGTCTAGGAGGACGTTTCACGTCTTTGCACAACTAGGCCACCTACCAGTCACTGGTGGGGGACCACGGACACCTAAGGGGAGCACCCTGCGACCAGGTAGGAAGGACGTGGGGCGTGGGGGGAATGAGGGGGAGGAGAAGTGGAGGCAGGATGGGACTGGAGTCCCTGAGGGGTGGCTGGGCGAAGGGAGGAGTTCCTACACCCAGTGGGACCCACCACAGTTAGGGGTCCAGCGGGGACAGGGGAGACCCTGGGGGAGACGGTGAGGGAAAGGCATGGAGGAATGGAAGGGAACGCTGCCAATGCTTTCCCTGGCCACTTAGGCACCAGGGAGCCTGTTGGGCTCCCGGGCCTGATCCTCTGCCCTCAGAGCCTCCCTCCTGTTATAAAGAACCCAAGCCCCGCCCCACACCCTCACCCAGGGCCTTACCTCCAAACTCCAGAACTCCACACTCCAGAGGCCCCCCTTTGGATGTGCTGTCTCTCCCCTTCTACGCAGGTCCTAAGCAGAGGCCCCGCCCCATGCTTGAAAGTTGCCCCACCTAAGCTCCACCCCACCCTAAACCCCACCGCTGCCTAAGTTCCAGCCCTGCTAAACTCTGCCCCCCATAGCCAGGACCTTTTTTTTTTTTCTTTTTTTCTTTTAGATTGTTTTACCCTGTTGATTCATTGTTGTTGATTCATTTATATTTTTAGTTTTTCTAATAAATCTTTTACTTTTCTAATTTTATTTTATTCTTTATACTTTCTTATTGTTCTCTCCTTTTCGCTTGTTCCCCCTCCCATTTTTTCTTTTGTGGTTTTATTTTACCTTGTTGCAGTTGTTTCAATTCTATTTTTATTTTTCCTAATATTTTTTTTATCTTTCTAATTTTATTTTGTTTTTTATTCTTTTTGTCAAATGCTTTTTCTGCATCAGTCAAGATGATTGAGCGATTTTTGTCCTTTATTCTGTTAATGTTGTGTATGCATTAATTGATGTTCATACGTTGGACCGTATTGCATCCCAGGGACAAATCCTACTTGGTCATGGTGTATATTCCTTTTAATGTGCTGTTGAATTCAGTTTACTAGTATTTTGTTGAGGATTTTTGTATCAATATTCATCAGGTATATTGATTTGTAGTTCTCTTAATGCTGGCCTTGTAAAATGATTTTGGATGTGTTTTGTCCTCTTTGAGTTTTGGAAGTGTTTGTTTGAGAGAGATTGGTGTAAATTCTTCTTTACTCTTTTACCAGTGAAGCCATCTGATCCAGGATATTTCTTTGTTGGTGTTTGATTACTGATTCAATCTCCTTACTAGTTATAACTCTATTCAGATTTTTTATTTCTTCATGACTCCATGTTAGTAGATTGCTTGTGTCTGCAAGTTAGCACTTTCTTCCAGGTTATCCAGCTAGTTGGTATATAATTGTTCATAATAGTCTCATAATCCTTTTTATTTCTGTGGCATCAGTTGCAATATCTCCTCTCATTTCTGAAATTTGTTATTTGAGTCTTCTCGCTCTCTTTTTCTTAGTCTAGCTAAGGGTTTATCAATTTTGTGGTCTTTTCAAAAATCAACTCAATTTTTTTTCTATGTTTTTATTCTCTATTTCATTTATTTCATCTCTAATCTTTATTATTTCTTTCCTTCTGCTAACTTTGGGACTTTGGGTCTAGTTTGTTCTTCTTCTTTTTTTCCTTGTGGTTTAAAATTAAGTTGTTGTTGATGTAAGATCTTTCTTCTCCTTTAATATAGGCATTTACGACTATACACTTCCTTCTTAGTATTGCTTTTGCTGCATCCCAAAAGTTTTGGTATGTTGTGTTTTCATTTTCATTTGTCTCAAGGGATTCTAACTTTCTAATTTCTCTTGTGAATTATTCTATGACACATTGGTTGTTCAAGAGTGTGTTTTTAAATTTCCACATATTTGTGAATTTTCTATTTATCTTCCTGCTTTTGAATTCTAGTTTTATTCTGTGGTGGTTGGAAAGACACTTGGTATGATTTCAATCTTCCTAAATTTGTTAAGACTTGGTTTGTGACCTAGCATGTGATCTTTCTTGGAGAATGTTCCACTTTCACTTGAGAAGAATGTGTATTCTGTTATTGTTGAGTGGGGGTGTTCTGTATATGTCTGCTAGCTCTAATTGGTCTAAAGTACTATTCAAGTATTTCCTTAATGAGCTTTTGTTTGGTTGATCTATTCATTAATAAAAGTGGGGTCCCGAAATCACCTACTAATATTGTGTTACTGTCTGTTTCTCTCTTTAATTCTGTCAGTGTTTGCTTTGTGTATTTGGGTGTTCTGCTGTTAGGCGCATATATGTTTATAATTGTTATATCTTTTGATGAATTAACCCTTTTATCATTAAATAATGTCTTTTTATCTCTAGTGATAGTTTTGACTTAAATTCTATTTAGTCTTATATAAGTATGGCCAATCCTGCTCTCTTTTGGTTACTCTTTGCATGGAATATCTTTTTCCATCTTTCACTTTCAGCCTATGTATGTCCTCACATCAAGTGAGTCTCATGTAGACAATATAACTGGATCTTGTTTTTTAATCCATTCGGCCATTCTCTTGATCGGGCAGTTTAATCCATTTACATTTAAATTAGTTACTGACATCAATGGATTTACTAATGCCGTTTTTTCATAGTTTTCTGTATGTCTTATAGCTAACTTCCTATTATGTTTTGTTGATTTCTTATAGTGGCATGCTTGGATCCCTTTCTCATTCTCTTTCATGCATCTTCTATAGGTGTTTTCTTTGTGTTTGTGATGCGGATTACATAAAACATCTTATAGTTACAACAATCTGTTTCAAACTGATAACAACTTAACTTCAATCGCACACAAAAACTCTACTTCTTTACATCTCTCCCTCTTGCTTTATGTAATAGATGTCACAAATTACATCTTTTTATATTTTGAATCCATTGACAAGTTTTATTGTGATAGTTATTTTTTATGCCTTTATCTTTTAAAATCTACAACTGAATTAAAAGTAATTTACACACCACCATTATAGTATTACATACTTCTGTATTTGTTTACATACTTTCCTTTAGCAGAGAGCTTTATAATTTTGTATGCTTTTGTGTTGCTATCTAGTATTCTTTTGTTTCGTCTTGGAGGACTCCCTTTAGCATTTCTTGTAAGGCAGGTCTCATGGTGATGAACTCCTTCAGCTTTTGTTTATCCAGGAAAGTTTTTATTTTTCCTTCATTTTTGAAGGAAAGTTTTTCCTGATATGGTATTCTTTGTTGGCAGGTTTTTCTTTTTCAGCACTTTGAATATGTCATCCCACTCCCATCTGGCTGTAATATTTCTGCTGAGAAATCTGTTGATAATTTTTTAGGAGCTCCCTTGTGTGTGATGAGTCCCTCTTGCTGCTTTCAAGATTCTCTCTCTGGGCTTCCCTGGTGGCGCAGTGGTTGAGAGTCTGCCTGCTGATGCAGGGGACATGGGTTCGTGTCCCGGTCCGGGAAGATCCCACATGCCGCGGAGCGGCTAGGCCCGTGAGCCATGGCCGCTGAGCCTGCGCGTCCGGAGCCTGTGCTCAGCAACGGGAAAGGCCACAGCAGTGAGAGGCCCAAAAGATTCTCTCTCTGTCTCTGACTTTTAACAGTTTGATTATAATGTGTCTTGTGTGGACATCTTTGGACTTATCCTCGTTGGAGTCTTTTGAGATGCTTGAATTTGGATGTTCATTTCCTTCCTCAGATGTAGGAAGTTTTTGGCCACTGTTTCTTTAAATAATCTTTCTGCCCTTTCCCCTCTTTTCCTTCTGGGACTTTCATAATGTGAATATTGGACCACTTGATGGTGTTGCATATGTTCCTTAGGCTTGTTCACTTTTCTTCATTCTTTTTTCTTTTTGTTCCCCTGACTCAATAATTTCAAATGACCTGTCTTAGAGTTTGCTAATTCTTTCTTCTGCTTGACCAAGTCTGTTGTTGATCCCCTCCAGTGAATTTTGCAATTCAGTTATTATATTCTTCAGTTCTGGAAATTCTGTTTGGCTCCTTTTAATAGCTTCTCTTTATTGATATCCTCATTTTGTTCATGCATTGTTTTTCTGATTTTGTTTAGCTGTCTATTTGTGTTCCTTTTAAGATCATTATTTGGATTTTTTTCAGGTAATTAATAGATCTCTGTTTCTTTAAGGTTGGTTTTGGAGATTTATTTTGTCCCTTTGGTTGGGCCATGTTTTCCTAGTTCTTCTTTCTGATTTCTTGCTACTTTATGTTGTCTTCTGTGCAATTGAAAAAGTCACTCTTCCAAGTCTTTATGGACTGGCTTTGTACAGGGGAAGACCTTCACCAATAAGCCTGGCTAGAGCTTCTGAGGACCTCTCACACCTTTTGTGGGGATGTGTCCTCTCTGGGTTTGTGTAATTTCCTAACTAGACAGGTTTGCTGATTTCTTTCTCAGGAGCTTGTAGTCTTTAGCTCCCTCTGGTGTCTTCTTTTAGTACTACAAGTTCTCTGGAGCTGCATCAAGCCACTGAGCTTTCTTTTGTTCTCTGCGGCCCCAGGCATCTAAGATCTGCTAGTTCCATCAGTGCTCTGAGTCAGGAAAAACGGAAACCAGTTCCTCGGGCAGCGCCCCCCCAAAAAGCTGGAATGTCGGACCCTTGTTTCATTGTCCTCTTTCCCTCCCAAGGGAGAAGCCATGAGCTAGGCACTTTCTCCTGATCACAGCAAGCTGTGTTAGTGTCTGTGTGTGGTAGGGGAGGCACTCTGGTGTCACCACAAGCCATGAGATCTCTGTTGTTTTCAGTGGCCCCCAGGCGTCCACACTCTGGGACAGGCAAGACAGAAACCAGTCTCTTGGGCAGCCCACTGAGAAGCTGGAATGTTGGATATATGTTCCACTCTTTTCCTCTCAAGGGAGAAGCTGGGAGTTGGACACTTTCTCCTGATAGTGAGCTGTGCCTGCTTGGGGGAAGGGCTGATGTGGTTTAAATGAAATGGCTTTTCTTACCTGTTTCAGTGCAGCTCTTCTTAGCTTTCAGTTTCCTGGGATGTTGTGACCTCCTAACCGGTTTCTGGAGTCCTCGTAAGGACTTTATGGACTATATATTGTTGTTGAGTCATCGTGTCTGTGGCTTCCTAGTCTACCATCTCGCTGATGTCACTTCCCAGGTTGGCATCTGTTTTTGTAAATAAAGTTTTATTGGAACATAACCATGCTTGTTTGTTTGCACATCGTCCAGGGCTGCTTTCATGCTGCAGTGGCAGAGCTGAGTAGCTGTGACAGAGACCCCATGGCCATGAAGCCTAATATATTTACTGTTAGGTCCTTTACAGGAAAGGTTCGCTGACCCCTGTGCCATCAAAAAATTGTCTTTTATACACTTTATTTAAAAAATGACAAAAGAAGGTGATTATACAGTAAGAAGGTGATTATAAAAAGGTGATCAGAGTCTAGCCAAAAATGCAGAAAAACAAGTATTATATAATTATGTCAGGAAGTTAATTTTTTTAGTGTTATGTTATATTTCTGGATTTACAGGGTTTGTGGCATTTTTCAGCACTTTAAAGTTTCTAATTAGTTGTGATTTATTTTCTCATTCTAAATATTCACTTCCATCCCTAATTTTGTATTTGCAACATTTAATTCATAAAGGAGGCTCACAAGTATATAATCTTCAGACCCCACAGAATCCGGATCCGCCCTGGCTAAATGGCTGTTCAGACCTAAGATAGTGCGGTTACATTTTAGAGAATAATTCCTATATTGCATCTGGGAAAACTGTATATTTCAACTGAACTTGCGAGGACTCGAGCCGTATTACTGCACAGATGACAGCACCTGAGAGAATTAAAGTTGGTGAAATCTTAAAGGGACCGCTCAAGTGACAACAAATGACAATAAAATCACAATGGGGTGTGCTTACTCAGACCAAAGCCGGAGGTCCTTGGAAGTGTTACAACTGCCCTGGTTTCTGGAGAGCCCCTTCCCCTTTGCTTATTACAAAGTGGGCAGCCTGCCACCACCCTTGCTCACTCCCACCGCGATGGGTCTGCAGCGGATGGGGCATCCTTCCTCTGCACCTGTGCCAGGCAGGCACCAAAGCCCACCAACTTTTGGAGCTCCCGAAGTGGGAACACGGGAACACATGGGGCCTACCAGAGACCTCCCACGTGGTCCCTGCCTGTGTCTCTTCCACAAACAAAGAGCAGGAGACTCTCAGCCAGACACCACTGGCTGCAAGGCTCAGAGCATCTGGTTGTGGGTGGTGTCGGTGGGGGAGGCCCTTCACGAGAAGCTTGAGAGAGAGATTGTGGGTGACTGCCGAGGCTCTGCCATGCCTTCCCCATCATCTCCCTGGCCCACCCAGCATAGTCCAAATTCTCCTCCATGGATCACAGGGGCCACATCCTCAACACTCCACACTCCCCAGGACCCCAGCAGGAAGGAAGTGGTGCACTTGTCTCATGACAGAGGGAAACCTCTCCTGGAAACGCTCCTCTCCTGGGCCTCCGGGTCACGTGCCCACCCTGAACCAACCACAGGAAAGCACGAAGGCTGAGCCCCTTCCAGTTCCTCCTTGGGTGTCCTGGTCTCCCGACACATCTGGTGCAAGTAAGGCAAGGGTGTGGGGTCAGGCAGCCCTTGTGCTTTAAGGGTTTTGAGGGTCCCATGTGCAGATACTCCCATGGAAGTGACTCAGCCTCCCTGAACGATTTGGCCTAGCCAGCGTAGCCCTGCAGAATCCCAAAAAGACCTCAGATGAGTCAGTAGGACACTGCAGAGCTCCAGTGGGGTTTCTGAGGGTGGACCCTGCTGGGCACCCAGGGCTTTCTGGAGATGCTCAGACGGTAGCTTCAGTAGCAGCTCTGGATCAGCAGAAGGCGAGGGAACTTCTGGAAGCAGATGTACCCAGATGCTACGATAAAACCACTGGCCAGAAAGGATCATCATAGCAGAAAGCAGCACTCTTCAGATCTTGTCGCTTTCACTGTCCCCTGCCCTAGAGACAGTGAGCGCCAGGGAAGGTGAGCTGCCTGAGAACCTCACCATTGGAAGAGACGGGCTTGTTCCTAAAGCCACGGGCATGTTTCTGTAAACATTGCACACACAACTGCAGAATCTTGGTGCCCAAAGGAGCCTTTGGGATTAACCAATCCAGGGTTTCTAGAACTTATTTGATGATAAAGAAATATATTTCACACTGTAAAAGAGTGGATACACTCATATAAAACTTAACGGTTACACACAAACAATACTGACCCCCGTTTTATTCTGTTTCCCACTGTGGCTGCACAAAGGTTCCCATTTCTCCACATTTATGTGACAATGGGGGAATTTAGATACAGTGGATACCGTCCATATTAAAGATTTGCAGTTAATTTGGTAAGCTTTGATAATGGAATTGTGGTTATGTTAAAGGGGGGAGGGCTTATGTTTGAGGAATATATCCCTAAGGTAGACTGCTGCAGTAATAGCCCCCAGTGAATTACTCTCCCTGCTTCTATGTCCTTGTACATTTCTCTCCCCCTCCCATGTTGATTCTGGGCTGGGCTACACGACTTGTGGCAAATGGGACATTAGCAAACATGGCACCAGCAGAGACTTGGAAAGTAGCTGTTCCTTGGGGCTTGCCTTCTCTTGCCACTGGAAACTCATGAAACGCTGCCACCATGACAGCAAGCCTGAGCTAGCCTGCTGGAGGGGCCTTGTAGACAACGGAGGCACCCTGACCAGCTGCCAGACAAGAGGCCATCAAAGACTGTCTGGCTACAGCCAAGTCACCAGTTAAATGCATTCACGTGAGACAGCCAGACAGAACCAACAGAAGAACTGTCCAGCTGGTCCCAGCCCAAACTGTCAACCCACAGCATCTTGACGTAATAGAGTATTGCTGTTTCAAGCAACTCGACAGCAGCAATAGATAGGTCATATAATTCTGAAATGTTTACGGATGAAATTACTGATGTTTAGGGATTTGTTTCAAAATAAGCTGGGGGTGGGGTGAATGGAAGCAAAGATGAAACAAGGTGGTTTCTGTGATGGTAACTGCTGAAGCTGGTGAGGGGTACATGAGGGCTCATCTTACTATTCTCTCTACTTTTGGTTATGTTTGAAATGGAAAATTTCCATAATAAAAAAAGAAAAAAGGAAAAGAAGGAAGGGAAGGGAAGGAGGGAGGAAGGAAGGGAGATTACTCTTCTATTAACATATAATGCAGTTGAGACCCAGAGAAGGACAGTGACTTCCGCAGCAGCGTAATGCAGGCAGGTCATAGCCAAATTCATCCCTGAACAGACTTCTGACTCCTAGATCAGGCCCTTTCCATCCCCCCCACATGGTCGGAGCAGGAAAGTTCCATGAGAAGCTATACAGGTAGGCATATTTTCTTCTCTTGCTTGAGAAAAGCCTGGTGGCAGGTCTAAGACATTAGTAATGCTGAGATCTTTAATGACAAATGATCTTCATTTGTGGAGTGTATTACTTATCTAGTGTTTGGGAAAGAAATGTGTCCTGCCACGTAAGTGTGTAACCTTACATATAAGGCAGGCTGGGAACACCTCTTTCCATGCCCCACCGTACGGTCTGGCACCAAAAGCTTGTTCTGTTCTCAAAGGTGTATAGTAACCATGACAGGGAGAACCCACGCTGCACCACACTGTGTCAGGACAGCAATACCGAAAAGTTTTCAAGCCCAGATACAAACATTGCCTCTTTCCCACACTAACAAAATGAGCAAAGCTTTCATTAATCTTCACATGGGAAAATGAAGCACTGCAATTATTCGTCTCTTGCCCCAGCATACACTGGGCATTTAATCAGAGGTTGTTGCTACGTGGAGCCCAGCTGTAAACAGACATTAAAGGAGGATTACTTCATGAAAAAAGCCCCTTCCAAGCCTTATTAACCAGTGTCGGTTTCCCTGAGAACTTCTGAACCTCAGAACTCCGCCGGAGTTTATGGGAAGGAAGATTCCCAAAGGTGATAACCAAGCCTGTGACCAAAAAGTCAAACAAAAACAAAGCTAAACTGAATCGAAATCTTTCTTGTAACCAAATGGCCAGGGCCCGCCTGGCTTTTCCTGAATGGTGTTTACCGAGAGATCCGCAAGGCTCTGCGTTTGTTTTGATGATTTGTCTAAAGTCCTAGCGCCTGAGAGCCAGCTGGCAGGGCTAGGGCTCTGAGGCCGCATTGTCGCCAAGGGTAGGAAGTGGCATGAACTGGCAGCTCTTGTGGCAAACCGGGTGTTCAAATCCAGCCCTGCGGGTGTGTAATCTGCCTGTGTGTAATCTGTGGATGCATCCCCTCCGCCCAACTCCGTAAGGGTCACAGTCAGAAGTTATGCAGATTCTTTCCTATTTAACTGCCATTTATTTAACATGTGAAAGTTTTCAAAACAAAGGGTCTGCAGGTGGGAGGGTGAGGAGCTTGGGAGTCCGGGGCCCGATGGGTTTCAGGTCCTTTTCACTCTGGAGCACCCATGCTTGGTCGACCTGGCTGAGGGCCTGCCTGGCGCAGTCTGGGGAACACGTCTGCCCCCCCTTCCCCACAGGGAGAGCTAGGAAGGGGACGGGGTGGGCCCTCAACTGCAGCGCTGGCTGACCTGAAGCCCGGATGCCCAGCAGAGCAGCCCCTGACTGCTTTACTAGAGCTTCTCCAGGTGCTGAAGAATGTTTTTTAACCAGTTTCCTGTCTCAACTCTCTTTCTTCCCACACCTTACCCCTGCCCTCACCCCTCCCGGTGTGGGTGGGCGGCTTCCAAGTGTCCAACTGTCCCTTTACGTGGACTTGCGGAGGGCTCGTGAGCTAATGTCAGCCCTAAGAGCCTGGGGTGGGAGGGGAGGTACCAAATGTTGGCCAGTCGGGTGAGCTCCAGGGACCTGGGTCCAGACTAATGAGGGGTCTTCCCAGTCTCGACCGTGGCCGGGTGCTGAATACAGAGGACAGGCACGATCTCAGTGATGCGGTTAATGCAGGCTTCCCACAGCAAAGTCTTCTCACACCAGGAGCCTGTGGCAGACCCTGACCCTTCCAGCTCAGCTCCACTGGGCGTTCAGAAGCCAGCCTCCTGGACCCACACGGTTACTGAAGGATGCAAACTGTGGGAGAGGATGCAAACCTGGGGAAGGAACAGCATTCTGGTGAGAGGCTTTGGGAAGGTTCTGGGCTAATGTGACCCATTGGTCAGGTGACCAAGGGGTAGGTAGGGCTTTCCAGGACTCCAGGAGGAGCTCCAAGGTGGGAGAGCTCAGAGTGTGTTAGGAGACGGTAGAGCCCCGAGGCCTACCTGCGTAGTTCACGGGGAGTACAGGACCAGGCGGCCCTACAAGGACGCAGCAGGGCCTTGACACTGCCTGTTTGCCGAGGGTGGGAGATTGCTGGGGGTAGACCCGGGGTCTGCTGGCTGGAGGGCCGGGTCACCTCCACGGTCCCGTGACCGGTCCTTGCCCCAGGACAGTGACCTGGATCTGCAGCGGGGCCAGGGGCACAGCCTACGGGGCAGCCGCACCAGGGCTGCCGGGGTGCTGGCAGCTGGGCAGCGCTCTGCGGGGCTACGGGCAGGAGGACCGCCCGGGGAGGAGAGACGAGAGGGCCGCCTGGCATCGGTGCTCTCGGGGGCTTCCCGGGGGGCAGACCCAGGCCCAGAACACCCGGGCGGAAGAGCCAGGGTCTGGGGGCGTCGGAGAGATGCTCACGGGGGAGCGCTCCAGGGCTGGGCTCCAGGCTGCGCAGGCCCGGGGCTGGCACTAGGGGGCAGGGAGGGGTGGCGGGGACCACGTCCCGGAGCGGGGGCCCTAGGACCGGCAGGGTCGGAAGACATGAGGGCGTGCTGGGCGCTGCGGGCCAGGCACCGCGGAGGGAGGCGGCTGCGGCGGCCGTCGCACTCCACCGGCCCCGCGCGCACTCCGGGGCGGAAGGGGCGCAGCGGCCCCGTACCCTCGGCGTCGCACGCGGCCGCCTCCCGCTCTCTCCCAGCAGAGGCCTCCGGTCCCCGGGCGTCCCCCAAGCACAGCAGCAGCCGCCGCGGCCCCGCGCTGACCCACTTTCCCGCCAGCCCGCCCACGGAGATCCACGCGGCCGCCGAGCAGGTGCGAGCCGCCAGGCGAGGCCCGAACCCGGGGCCGCCCCGCCCGCCTCTGCCGCCGGGGAGGGGGGGCGGAGAGCCGGAGCCGCGGGAGGGGAACGGGGGAGGGGAGAGGAGGATAACGGAGGGGGGCCGGAGGAGGGTGGGGAGGGACAGGAGGGGGAGGGGAGGGGAAGGACGGGAGCAAGTGGGCCGGAGGGGGGAGAAAGAAAGGAAGAGGAAGGGAGAGGAGAAGGGGAGGAGGATTGGGAGGGGCGGGAGGGGGGAGGAGGCGGGGTGAGCGGGAGGAAGATGGAGGCCGGAGACCGCCCCCCTGCCTCCTTCCCGGGCCCTAGGCCAGCCCTGGAGGAAAGGTTGAAATGGGTGAAAGGTGCATCTGCCTTCTAGGTCTAAGGGGTCCAGGGCTCAGGATGCCGCACCCCCCTTGTGCCTGACCCCCACCCCCGGCCTTCTGTCAGCCAGCCCTCTTCCCCCCAACAGCGCCTAGGGCCGCTCTTCCCACTAATCTAGGTTCATCGATCCTGGACCCTCCCGAAAGCTGTGCATCTTTCGATGAGATCACGGTTCACCGACTGACTGTATCTGCTGGGAGGACTTGGGCTCCAGGACCTGCTGGAGCGAATCGCAGAGAAGGAAGGAGAGTAGCGATGCCAGATGTCAGGGCCTGGCTCTGGGCGGCGCCCCTCCTCCAGGGTCCACCCCCCACCCACTCCTGGGTGCCACGCAGGGGACCCCGGAGAAGCCTCGTGACCCAGAGCTCTGCCTGCTCAGTCCTTGTTCATCCATCTAAGTACCCATCACCTCTACTTACTTACCTGCCTACGTGAGTTAATACTTTTTAGAGGAATTGAAAGAATTCATCACAAGAGAATCTTCTTCAAATGTGTGGGGACTCTTGGTTGTCATCCCATTTGTAAGTGAGTCTCAGGACAGTGGCTCTCAAAGTGTGGTCTGTGGACCTCCGAGGGTTCCCGAGACTCTTTCGCGGGGGTCCACAGACTCAGAACTATTTAATAGGAATACAAAGACATTTTTCTCTCATGAGCGTTCAGCAGAGTTTTCCAGTGTCATAACAGATTGAAATCAGAAACACATATGAAAATCCAGCTGTCCGTTAAGCCAGACATTGGCGAGATTTACAAAAATATAGAACAGTGTCAGTCTTCTTACTAAATAAACTATTTTTAGAAAAAGAGCTATTTTCAGAAACGTTATTTGTGTTCATGTGTGATGGCTTTATTACCATGTTTAAATAAATGCATAAATATTTAAAATTTTCCTTCATTTTCACTTCTATTACAGTAAATAGCAATAAGTTTGCTCCAGAGAAGTGAAAGCTCTATGGGGCCCTCAAGCCTTTTTAAGCTGGCAAGAGGGTCCTGAACATAGCATGTGTGAGGACTGTGGTCTTGATGGATCCCACAAGTAAACATCCCCTCTGTAAGGGACTGTCCACTCCGGTCACAGCAAGCCTGCACCCCTGACGCCGGGCGGGGATGTGCAAGGGCAGAGCGCCTCCACGGGCCTCTGATTTGGGGATACTGTCTCATTTTACTGCAGTTATGGGGCAGCGGCCCTGCTCTCTCTCTGGGGTGCCTCTTGCAGGTCCCGGTTGTGTTTTAAAGCTGCCCTCTGACTTTATCCCAGGGGCAAGCGGGGCACCGGCTCAGCTGCCTGGGTGGCCCTTCAGGTACCTCTCCCCATAGATGTCCGTGTCTGGCTGCTTCTCCGCGGCCACTGCGCCCTCACTTCCAGGCGGGGGTCCAGCCTTGTGGGTCCTCGGCGATGTTGCGTTTCACCACTAATCTGACCTCATCTGCTTTCTCTCTTCTGGAAATTCCCTCACATCTTGGTCTGCCGGTGGCGCTTTTTCTAGTTTTCCAGGGCTTCCAAGTATTTGTTTTTATATTTATTCTGCTGTTTCACAGGATCTGAGGAGGGGGACGTACCTGGATGTGATGAATGAGCCGTCTTGAGCCCAGTGTCTGCAGGGTTGAATGAATGAATGAGCAAGGGGTCCTGGAGGAGAGGGAGGGTCGGGAGGGGCCGGGGTCTGTGTAGACGCTCCTCTGAGGCAGGAATGCTGTGAGAGTCAGAGGGTGGACTGCTTAGACGCCAGCACCTACCTGTGTGAGAGCATCCGTACCTCAGGTGAGGCCAGGGTGTGTTCTGTCCCTGTTGCCATCCAGGAGCTCAGCGATTGGTGGAAATGCTACGGCGGGTGGGGATGGAGGCAGCACACGGAATGTAGTAGCAGACGTCCCCTCCCTTCAGGTTTAACTGAGAAGATGCGTTTAAGCCGGGGGAGGGCGGGAATAATTGCTAGAAGAAAAGAAAAGAAGGTGATTGCCACACTGGTTTCGGTCCAGACTCTTCAGGAAAAGAGGGGCTGTGTCTCCTGGGCACGGGGCCCAACGTGAAGAGGGAGGAGGCAGGTGAGGGTCGCGTCTGACCCCGTGCGGGGGATGCCGAGTGGGAGCCTGGGAGCAGCCCTTCCTCCCCGTCCTGGCCTGACTGCTTGATAACGCCCAGTGGGTCATGGTTGCCGTCTCAGGAAAAGCAAACCCTTTAAATATTCGGTCCCGACAGCTGCAGGGGGCCGGGGTAGCCACTGAGCAAATCAGGGAAGGAAACTTAGGTCGGCTCACATTTTATTTAAAAGAAAATACTTTCCTCCTGAATCAAGAGGAGCTCCGTGCCTTGGCAAACACACAAAACCAAAGCAAACCCAGCACAGCTTCTCTGGAAAGTCTGGCCTCACCCTCCGGATACGGGAAAGCTTTCTTCTCTATTTCAAATGACCCTGTTTTGCCTTTTTTAGATGCAAATGTTTATTTGGTCTGACTTTGAAATACCTTGGTGCAGCTGAAATAATTCAAGGCAGCCCAGTGAGAAGGACCATTTCCTGACCTTCTAAATGCAAAACTCTTTGCTGGGGCCTCAGAGAGATTGGCGGGACACCTGTGGGGCAGCCCCAGCCCGCTCCCACCCCGCCTCCCAGCGAACACGGTGGTCACTGCACGAGCACTCCAGCATCCTATGCAGTTGGGCGGCTCTGCAGGGAAAGCAGTGGCAGTCCCAAGGAAGCCAGCATTTGTCAAGTACCTGATATACCTATGCCTGTCACCACCTCTGGGAGCGGGGCGAGGGACTCACCTTTCCGGGGCTAACAGGTGCGATTTGACTTTTTACTCCAAATCCTACAGCATCCCCCAGGAGAGGGGGCGTATCGGGACCTTGTGGTCCAGGTAAATCCTGGAGGTGCAGGGCGTGCTAAAATCTATGACTGAGATGTACCCCATCTGCGAAGCATTGCAGTAAGGATTACATAGTAAAATGCCAGGGACATGTGATTCCGGATGAGTGAGTGTGTACGTGTGTGTGGTGCCTGACTGGGCCGGTGGGTGGCCTCAGCTCGCGGCCCTCCATCTACACTCACTGAGCAGCGCTCACTGATCCGAGGATTCGCGTGGGTCACTCCTCACCGACGTCAGGGGCTGCCGTAGCATCACCTGCTTTTTATAGATGAGAAAACCGAGAATCAGCGTTAAGTCAGAACCGGAGCCCTAGCCCGCCAGCCCGCAGAGCCTGGCCGGTGCCCCGAAGGCGTCAGGGTCGCTGGGGTCCTGGGCGGGCACTGCCCCCCGGGGGTGCGGGGGCGTCCCGCTCGGCTTGGCAGGGTCTCCGCACCAAGTCCGCGATGGGAAGCAGCCCCGGCTCTGGTCCTCGAGTCCTGCCTCACCTGCTGCCTCCCGCCTCTGGTTGGCTTTCCCTCCTGGGGTTCTGGGCAGCTCTGACCTCCGCAGCGGGCAGCATAGTCCCAACCCGGAGGGCAGGTCCTGGCACAAAGTAGCCGCTCACTGCTATGTTTGGCAGTGTCCCGTGGGCCAAAGATGGCCCAGGGGACCGTGTTTCTCCAGGATGAAGAAAGCTGGGCAGGAAAGACCAGGCGGCAGGAAGCTGGGGCAGCCTCGGGCACTTCCAGCCTTGGAGAAGAGTGTGTGGGACCCCCCCTACCTGGCCTCCCACCCAAAACTCTGCCTTGGGCCTTTCCTCCCTGGCTGCAGGAGTGCTTGAAGCTGGCCCCGGGCCCCTGCTCTGAGAGGGTCACACTTGTGATAGGAGGGGGTGGGGCCGTGTCTGGGGACACTGCCATGTGGGTCAGACACCTTTTTAGGTGGCAACTTTCTCATCTTGGGGACACTGCTTCATGGAGATGCATTGGCCACCACGATGCCTTAAAAGGGGCTCCCAGGACTGGAGGCTTATGTTACAAAACCCCAGGCCATAAATAGCATAATTGATACCAGATAAAAACCAAATATTTCTGCCTGGCAGAAAGCATCTGATTAAAGTAAAAAGGCAAAAGATCCACTGAGAATAAAATTATGGCCCATCCCTAAAATGAAATTATCATGCAGTCATTAAAACAACGAGGTATCTTTATGTCTATGATATGAAAACAGTATCATATGCATAATAATATATGCGATTTATGTCACAGGCACAGGGCTGCTATAAATCAGTAAGGAAAACACCCAAGAACTGAATTGGAAAATGGATAGAAATCCTTCGCAGGAAAGGAAAATGCTTCTAAACATTTGAAAAGAGGCTTAGTCTCACTTACAGTAAGAGAGATGCAGGCTGAAACATCTGTGGAAACTTACTTTAGACCTAAATCAGATTGGCCAAGTTTGAGAACATTTGATAACCACTGCGCCAGAAGGACAAACCCTGTGGGGGATTTGGGCACGTGTGTCAGAACCACAGACATGTGTGTGCTCCAGCCCAGCAATCCCATTTTTGGACTTTGTCCTGTATGTGTTCTCACATGCATGTGCAAGGATGTTTATCACAAGGCTCGTGGAAGCATTGCTTATGGTTGTAAAAGGGTGGAAACAACCTACATACTAGCAATGATAATATTAATTAAATTATAGCACATCCCTAATATGGAATTATCAGTCATGTTTTTAAAAAGGTATATATGTAGGTCTATGATATATAGCAACCCTCAAAGTATATAACAGTATACTTCATGAAAAAGAGGAAGCTAGAGAGAGTGTGTGTAGAATCCTTTCATTTGTGTGTGTGTGTGTGTATGTGTGTGTGTGTCTATGTGTAGAAGCATAGAAATTAATTCCTGGAAGGACACATAAAACATGGAAACTGGTGTCATGGGTTCCTCTGGTGTTTATTGGTGTTACAGACTGAATGTTTGTTCCCCACCCAAATTCATATATTGAAATCCTAAACCACCACTGTGACGATGCTATTATGAGGTGGGGCTGATGGGAGGTGATTAGGTCATGAGGGTGGAGCTCTCATGAATGGGATTAGTGCCCTTATAAAAGGGGCTCCAGAGAGCTGTCTCACTCTCTTTCCACAACACGAGGACACAGAAAAGGCCACCATCTGCCATTGGAAGAGAGCCCTCACCAGATCCCAAGCACACTGACACCTTGATCTCCTGCCTCCAGAGCTGTGTGAGATAAAATGCTATGGTTTCTAAGCCACCAGTCTCTGCACTCTGTTACAGCAGCCTGAAAGGACTAAGGCATCTACAGAAGGGGTCTGGGGTCTGGGGTAGGTGGTGGGAGACCCGTTTCCCACTCTCTTCTCCTTCATCTTGTTTTAAAGTTTCACTCTGGCATGAAGTGCGTTTTCAGATTTTTATCCATCAAAGCCTTGCCTTTGGGAGGCCGCCTGCCCCAGCTCCCCTATTGCCTGCTGTGGGCCGGAAGTGGGGTCTGCCTTGCTGCTGGGGTGGGGTGTGGGGGATGGGGTGAGGGGTGGGGGGCGGGTGTCCATATCACCTGCCCTGGAAAGACAACGCACAGCACAGTCAGAGCCCCCGCAGGAAGGACCGGCCAGACTTGCAGACACTTTTGCAATTGACTTATTTTCTTACCAGCCCAAACCCCAGCAGTTGCCTGGAGCATCGCTCCTGGGTCCCCAGATCTCATGGCCAGAGCCAAGGTCCACTTGAGAGGCAAAGCGGGTTCATACTGATGTGCCAGGAAGGCTGCTGTCCACTTCACAGGTGGAGCTCCGAGACGGAGGCAGCACCCTGAGTGTGGGGCTCTTATGGGGCCAACTCAGAACAGGATTCGGCCTTTTTTCACTCCCTGTCCCTCCAGGAATTAACTCATAAGCGTGCTCATGAGGGCTCTGCATCCCCAGGGTGCAGCAAGTCAGCCCAGGAATCCCTTCCCGAAGGTGCCCTTCCCTGCAGCTCCCTTTCCTCTCACCCTAGGCAGGGTCCCAGTGGCTTCAGGGACCTTCCCTTAGATTTCCACCCCTCTCACCCCACTTCTCCTCCTTCTTCCCCCACTCATTCCCCTGGCTGGGGAGCAAAGACCTGCTACCGACCAGGGTTCTTGGCCTGCTTAATCAATAGAAATTGATCAGAGGTCAGACAAAAATTCAGGCAAGGCTTATACTGGGGCCCCTGTTGCAGCAGTGAGGAGCGAGGACAAACAACATGTTCCCTTGCTTGTCCGCTCCCCGAAGCAGGGCGAGCTGGTTCCTTATATGGGGTGAGGGTAGGGGCGGGTCCAGGGCTCAGGCTGGAGGGTTGGCTTAGGTGGTCTGCCCATCCCCTTGGTGGTGTTGTGTGCAGGGAGCATATGCAGTGCCCTGCTTTTGCTCCTGACCTTCAGAAGTGGCAGTTGGGTTTTTGGTCTTTTTGTATGTTGTTGTCCAGAATTTGCCCCAACTGCCCATGCATGCAGTTATTTCTAGTCCCTTATAGTTTCTTTGTATTTTGTTGCTAAAGGAGACAGACGTTTGTCCAGGTGCAAGCACTGAAGCAAAGGGTCCCAGGTCCCAGGTCCCAGCCTGTCTCAGACCCACCACACCTTCCCCTTAGGAGAAGGACACTGCAACTAACAAATGCTTTTCTTCTACCACATGATGTACATTTAAGCTTGTATTTTCCTAAACTAGCATCTGACAATATCCAGGTCGTTAAATGAACCACCCCAAAGCTTAATGGCTTTTCTGTAATACATTTGAAATATGTGTACCCACCGTGGCCACATACTATTCGAGGGGCACAGCTGTGGGAATGAGATGGGCCTGTCCACGTGTCTGGCCAGGCCTCCAGGCATCAGAGGCTCCAGGCAAGGCTTCCTGCCCCGACAGCCCTGGGGAGGGGTAGGAGGTGGGCCAACCTGGGTCACAGCAGCAGGCCCAGGCCCTGCGACACCCCTCAGCATTTCCTGCTGCCGCCCCCTGGGCCCGCCCTCTTCCAGGGGCCTTCTGCAGCAGACAGGTTAAACCGCCAAAAGCACAGAGCAAGGGCTGCTCTGCGAGGCTCACCTTCCCTTGCGTGGTGAACACACACATCTTTCCTACTAAAGTCAGACATCATTTCGAAGGTTGGAGAAGGTAATTTGAAAAGTAGGTGGGTAGATGGCCTAGAGCCTGCTCATCCTTCTTTCAAACTGTCATTAGCCGTACAGGTCTCAGCTGCCGGCTCACATTATTACCGTTGTTATTTTGCATTTGCGCGTGTTTCTGTCCGTGGGTATGGAGGGAGGGGGCCGACAGCAGCCTTTGGGGAGGCTGTGAAACAGCCAGTGCAGCATCCTTTCTTGGCACACTCAGCTGCGTGGATGGGCAGGGGCGGGATGTGTGGAGGGGACAGCGTTCCCTGGCTCGGTGCACTCAGCTCGAGTACTCCACATCATCCCTGGGTGTGGCTCCTCTTCCTGGGCCTGTGTGGGAAAAACAGAATGTGCACTGGGGAACAGAGCTTGCCCGAGGGGCTGCCATCATGGTGATGGTACCACCGTGACCTCATTTCTACCTCGCAGCAACCTCAGGGGAGGGAACCACAGTTACGTCCATTTTCCTGATGAGTAGATTGACATGCAAGAGAGGTGGGGCCGAGAGGAGGACGCTGGGACCTGAACACCTACGGGGGGGGGGGGGAGTCTACTGCCAAGAATCAGGCCCTTCCACTCGTCCACTCTGGAACCCAGGAGCCCGGGCAGGGGGATGCAGCTGGCTCTACAGGAGGTGGGAATGACATAGGGGTGGTCAAGGCAAGAAAAGGAGTTGATCCAAACTCTGTCTAGGAAGCCAGTGGGACCCCAGTGTTCCTCCACTGCAACCTCCAGACAAACCTGGAAGTTTGTTCTTTGGAGAAATTGGAGAAGGGTGGCTCTGGGCTCAGGGACCCCAGGGACAGAAGAAGGTGGGCTGGGATTCTGGACTGAAAGGAGCTGGGGTATAAGAAGAAAGAATTCACACTAAGAGCACTCACAAAAGCACCTTCCCAACTCTACCCCAGGAAGAGAGCAGCATGACCTCTGCACTCCAGGGAGGGCACATGTCCCTAGAGAAGAGACCTGCAAATGCTTACCTATGAGGTTGCTCAACAAAGAAATCTGCTTTACCCACCAGCCTAAAACTCCCTCCTCCCAACAAATCTTCAAAGAGCACTTTAGTGTTGCTCTCTTGACTATGAACAGGTTGCCCAGGATCCCTGAATATGTGAATGAACCTGCCAGCATGAAGCAAACAGAAAAAATGCACTCAGAGGAATTAGAGAGAAGGCAGCAGAAGAGAAGCTCTTAATGAAACTATCATAATATTTTCAAGGATATTTGCATCCAAGAGACAAGATCAATATTCTGTAAGGAAGGGGTCATCAAAGCCCATGAAAGAGGATTCCTAATAGATGGGGTAGAAGGTAGGGTGGAGGAAACCTCTAGAAAAAGACAGAGATTGACAATAAGGAAAAAAAGACAGCTAGAAGGTTGGTCCAGACGATTCAGTGTCCTACTAATTGTAGTTGCAAAAGGAGAGAACAGAGAAAACAAAGGAGAGACATTTGCAAAGAAACAATACAAGAAAATTGCCAACTGAAGGGTGGGAGCCTCCAGCTAGAGAGAGCTCATCAAGTGCCAGGACCAGGAGCTCTTAAAATTCCACACCACGATGTGTTATTATGAAACCTGAAACATCAGGAATAAAGGGAAAATCCTACAAACTGGTAGGTTGGGAGCGGGGCGGGTACAGCTTGATACACACAAAGGTTTAAGTATTACAATGGCATTAGACTTCACAACGGTGGAAGATACAGACAATACAATGATGCCTTTGAAATTTTTAAAGTATTTTCAACCTAGATTTCTACATCTAGTCAAATTATCTTTCAAGGATGAGGGAGTATAAAAGTATTGCTAGGTGTGCAACATCTTTACATTTTTACTTTCTGTATATCCTTTCTTAGAGAGATACTAGAGGATGTGCTCCAGCAAAACAAGCATGTAAACCAAGAAAGAGGAGGACATGGGGCACAGGAAGTAGGGCACCTAGCTCAACAGAGAGGCCAAGAGAAGCCCCAAGGTAATAGTTTGTACCACAGACCAAGAGAGCAACTGTTCAGATCTGAGCACCAAGTCAGACGGCCTGGGAGGGAGGCCTCCAGGGAAGGAAGAGCTGCTAGATTACCTGATGTGTGAGAGCGTTTGAAACAACAGTTGATAGGAGTTTGACAGAAATGTGGAAGCATTTGGGGGAAAGTTAGCCATCAGGACATTGAAAATAATGAAAGGCGGCACTTACCTCCAGTGTGGTGGGAGGGGCGGATTATAAGAAAGGAACATACTGGTCATATGCTGTTTGGCTCAGCAATGAGCAATAGTCCTGGTAATGTAAACACTGACTATTAATTTAAGCAAAAATTATGATCTAAAGATACATTAGGATGATGGGTAAGGGAGGAAAGTGGGAGCACAGTGGAGTACAAGTGTCAAATCCTCCACAATTATAATAGAGAGTCAAAAACAATTTCAAGGTATAATACATTTTTTAAAAGCACATATCCTTATTTTTTCAGAAGCAAATAAAAAAGAAGAAAAGCCGTGGTCGCTAGGGAGTGGGACTGTGGGATGAGAGAGAGAGGCAAAGGACAGCTGCATTTCATCACGAGCCTAAACTATTTGAATTGTGCACTACACGTGGGGATCAGTTTTTCAAAACTGGGACTTGAAAACTTGGGACTTCCCTGGTGGTCCGGTGGTTAAGACTCTGCGCTTCCACTGCAGAGGGTGCCGGTTCGATCCCTGGTCAGGGAACTAGAACCCGCATGCCACGTGGCGTGGCCAAAAAATTAAGGAAAAAAAAAAAGAAAACTTAATCCGAAAAGGAGAAGGAGGCTCCCATAGCTGGCCCACTGTCTTAGCTGGTGTGTTACAGAACCGGGTGTGGGGACAGGAGTGGGGAGGGGTCAGCAGCAGGAGGGTGCAGGAGACTGGGAAATTGGGACATTTATCCAATGGAAGTGGTCTCTGTCTGCTCGGTGCCCAGGGTAGAGCAGTCCTGGACCTGAGCAGCCAGTGGGAGACCTTCCCTGCCCTTTTCTGCAGGAGCTCTCATCAAATTACGGCAGTCGGATTTGTTGGTGGAATATTGCCTCCAAGGAATACGGGCCACTGGTGCTGGGACGCAGGGAAGAGGTCAGGACTGGACAAGGAGAGTGATGGTCCTCAGGCAGTTTGAAGAAAGTAGGTGGTGACATGGCTCCCCTGCAGTGAGATGAGAAGGATGGAGGGGAGAAGAGTTCCAGTGTTGGGAAGAGTTAGGAAATGGGGCTGAGCCATGTATGGAGAGGGGAGCAAGGTCAAGTTTCCTTCTCAGGCCAGGGGTCAGGACCATGAGGCTCCCTGGTTTCCCCGGAGCCTTGCCCTTCCCTCTGTCATGGTCAATGCTGAGCCAGGGTCAGAGAGCTATAGCGGGAGGGGGCGGCTGGTGAGGAGACAGAAGTGGGGAGAAGGAAGGTGGGTACACTGCTAAGAGAGAACGGAGCTCCCGGCTGACTCAGCAGAGCCAGGAGACAGAGGTGCAGTCGGCTAGTGTATGAGTTACCTTCTCTGTGTGACAAACGATGACCACACACCTGAACAGCATTATGGCACACAGGTTCTGAGGGTGAGGAATCTGGGAGCAGCCCCCTGGGTGTTGTAGTTCAAGGACCCTCATGAGGTTTCCCTGGCAGGGTCTCTGGAGGCTTGACTGGTGCTGGAGAATCTGCTTTCTAGGTCGCTCGCTCAAGGGACTGCTGGCGGGAGGCCTCAGCTCCTCACCACGTGGGCATCTCCAAAGGGCTGCTCACAGCCTGGCTTCTCCAAGAGCAAGTGATCCCAGAGAGAGACACAGAGACAGAGACAGACAGAGTGCTCAACCACAGAGGAAGCTGCAGTGCCTTTTATGACCTAATCTTGGAAATGTCACACCATCACTTTTGCCCTGTTCTATTGGCCCTGGCACGGTGTGGGAGGATTCTGCATGAGGGTATGAGCACCAGGGGGCACGATCCTGAGCGCTGTCTTAGAGGTTGCTTCCACGGACGGTGATGGGAGATGCACTGATTGGATACCTGCTGTATGGGAGGCTCTGTGCTTTCCAGAAACTGTTTTTACCACATCACAGTTTTGCTACCATGTGGGTTGCCTAAGAGTTAGTCATGGCTCTGCACTGGACACTATGATGCTTCTTAATAAATGTATGGGATTGAAGGCGATGCCAAAGCAGGACCGCCATATCCAGAGGAAAGTGCCCATCCTTCCTACTAGGCAGGGGAAAGGGAAAGGTTCAGATGATTCATCTCATAAGATGTTCTCGAGAAAATCTATTACTTGCTTACACTGATCCTGCTTTAGACAATGGTGCTGACCCCAACTCAGGGTGCAATGGTTATGAAAGGAGTTAGCAAAAGACAGAGGCCTGTTGCCAGAGAAAGATCTGTGAAGGATTGGGCTGTGGCTGTGACCAGCTCTTGAAAGAGACACCAGCTCCCAGGAAACTGACGCTCTTACTGGAATTCCAATTCTCTTTCTCCCCCTGCCCCATACCTAATTTTAATACAGTAAGTCCCCTGCATACAAACCTTCAAGTTTCGAACTTTCAAAGTTACAAACGTGCCCCCGTATGCCAGCTGCTGTACCATACTACTGTACTTTTCAAGGTACTGTACTGTAAGATTAAAAATGTTTTCTGTATTTTTTGTGTTGGCTTGTTTTTTATGTATTATTTGTGTGAAAAGTATTATACACCTATTATAGTACAGTACTATAGAGCCGATTGTGTTAGGTGGATACCTAGGCTAACTTTGTTGGACTTACGAACAAATTGGACTTACGAAGGCGCTCTCGGATGGGAACTTGTTCGTATGTAGGGGACTTGCTGTAGTAGGATCATCAGCTCACATGTGCTTCACCCTTTTCAGCCTTATCTTATTCACATTCCACATGAAAATCCCATGATGCCTCTGCCCGAAGATGGGTGGCTTTGTTAACTGCTTGTCACTGCACAGAGAGGCCCGTGCCGTGAGCCCACAGGTGGGGGACAGTGAAGAGAGCTGGGGGCTGTGGGTTCCCCACGCTCCTGACTCTGGCAGTGGCATTTCACTGATGTCCCTGTCCTAGGCTCTGGGGACAGCACACAGAGCTCCAGTCTCTTCCCTGTGGAGCTTATGGTCCTGCGGAGGGGACAGGCATTAGTCCAAGTACCTCACAGATAAATCTGCAATTACAAATGACAAACGCTGATATGAAAGAGAGTGCAGGGTGGAAGGAGGTAAAGGAGCCTGGCTTGGCTGGGGGCCCAGGAAGTACCTCAGAGGAGGAGGGCAGGCAGCAGGGCATAATTCCCAGTTGTCACTAGGATCAGATAACAAAGAGGACCCAACCCTCTCATTTTTGCTCAGGCTAATATTAGCTTCAGAGACGTGTGAATAATTTACTTTTTCTCACAAGTGTTGTTAATACTTAAGGGTAAAGAGTGAAAGATCAAGCCCCGAACTGAACAATAAAGACAACCTTCAGGGATGTATTTCTGCACCAGCCAAGGTGTCTTCTCATGGGAACAGCAGAATCACCCAGAAACAAGCAGCTAATTATAGCAGTGCCATCTGTGGCACCAAAATAAGGATGATTATCAACACTATCTTTCAGGTTTTTCACTAAGTCAGAACAATTTGCTAAAAATAATCTGTACTGTATCCGCAACGCCCCCAAACAATGTGTGTTTTCCCATCACCACAGGCCCGGGCACCAGGGGAGCATTAGACGCTGCTGGCGGCCTCGTTCTTTGGTTGGCTGGGTTTCATCCCAGGCTTTATCACTGGGTCAGTGGAAGAGGGGGTGGACAGAAAGTTAAGACTGGCTCCCAGCCAGCAGTGGAGGGCCACACTGATACCAGGATGGGCGGGAGACCTCGACTGAAGGCCTGGGCGCATCTCCCAAGGGCCTTCCAGGGGTTTCAGGGCCAAAGGCTGGTCCTCAGTTCCTGGAATCCTGCTGGGTCCAGGGATGTCAATCCCCCACCCCCACCCACATGCACACATAAAGGCTATAAGTCAGACACCAATTCACTTGCGCATGGGAAGTTTCCCTTCTAGGTCTGAACACTTATATTCCCCACCCAGGGCACCCCTTCCTGGGGTCAGAATTACAGTGAAGTCTATAGTGCCCAGTGAGTACGGGCCCTGAGCTCAGAAAGGCAGGAGTGGTGATCATGACATTTCATCCTGGTCATAGGGCCACGGTTGGCTTGTATAGAACCTTCATGTGAATTAGAAGAGAGGGGACCTAATCTAATCCAGGACCAGTCAGAAGAGTAGGTCATGCACTAGACTTCACACCCACTTGCCTCCTCAGAAGGAAGCCTTTGAGTAGTGTGCAACCTTCATGGCCCCCTGTGGTTGCCACGGATGTAAGAATTCATTTATGCCCCACAGCACAATGGCCTCTTCAAGTCAGAAGAGCCCCTGCCTCAGATGCAGGGAGTCTTTTCCCTGAACAGGGCAGGATGGACACAACCAGTGCTGGCCTTTGGATTTTCTTAGTGTCTAAGCAATGGAGAGTTTATGTTGATTTGTAAGTTTTTAAGTTAATAATTTGCAAACTGTATCCTGGGGCTCTCTGGCATTTCCAGGAGGTGCTCAAGGCTGATTGAGAGGAGGGGCAGGTTGAGCAAAGAAGGTTCTGGACCTCCCATCCTTGCTTCAACCAGGAGCACGCTCTCTGTCTCTGTCTCTGTCTCTGTCTCTCTGTCTCTGCCTTACTTTTTGGACAACTATGTAAGATTTACTCTGGAAAAAGAACTTCATAGGACAATTGTCTAAACTAATTATTTTCTACTCAGGGGAAAAATCTTTCAAGAATGAAGGTGAGGACTTCCTTGGTGGCGCAGTGATTGAGAGTCCGCCTGCCGATTCAGGCGACACGGGTTCGTGCCCCGGTCCGGGAAGATCCCACGTGCCGCGGAGCGGCTGGGCCTGTGAGCCATGGCTGCTGGGCCAACGCGTCCGGAGCCTGTGCTCCGCAACGGGAGAGGCCACAAGAGTGAGAGGCCCGCGTACGCAAAAAAAAAAAAAAAAAGACTCAGGGAGTTTCTTACCAGATGACTCTTATTGAAGGGAGTTCTGAAAAATGTATTTCAAGAGAATGAAAGAGATCTCAGATGGAGGCTTGAGGTGGAAGAAAGGACATGTAAGGGTAAATAAATACAACCATTGGTTTTACCAGCAGTGTGAATAATACCTGGTGGGATTGGGAAAATCAGGATAGAATTAAAGTTCTAGACAGGAAAACACACATGTCAAGCATGAGTTACATGGAGTTCAAGTGTCCAAGGTCCTTGTTCTGCTGGGTGGAGCATAAACATATTGAGTTCAGATTTTTATATATTAAGAATTCATGGGTGAAGTGTGAAACGGTGGGTGAGATGGGTGAAGGGGGTCAAAAAGTACAAAATTCCAGTTATGAAATAAGTAAGTCCTGGGGATATGATGTACTGCGTGGTGACTGTAGTTAATCACGCTGTGTGGTGTATTTGAAAATTGCTAAGAGAGTAGATCTTACAAGTTCTCATCACAAGAAAAAAAATTGATAACTCTGTGTGATGATGGATGTTAACTAGACTTACCATGGTGATTGTTTGATAATATATACATATGTTGAATCATTACATTCTACCCCTGAAACTAGTGTTTACTTTTGTTCACCACACGTGAGTACGAGTTGGTCCTCCTTCTGATGGGTATGGAAAAGATGAAATTCATCAGGTCAATAGCTACGGGCCGTGGAGTGAAGGCTATATTAATCTGGTTTAATAAAGAAACTCCGATAGGGGACAGTGGCTGCAGTTGGACTATTGCATGGTCAGTTTGCGGTAGCCCACTGTCACCCACCTGACCTGGGTGGTCTTTGCAGGGAAGATACTAGTGATTTAAATTCTAGTCAATTAAATTAAACACTAGTGAATTAAACTGGGGTGGTGATGGGCGCTACCACCTTGAAGTTTTTGAGTGGCACTACTCTCTGATAATCCTCCTTTCCACCTCACCCCCAATGTAGTATTGTCTCTGAATTAGTATCTTACCTAGAGGGGGCCAGTTCCAGGGCTGCCACTTGGCCTTCCCACATAGCCCCTATTCTACAGGACAAGGAACAATTTGTGGGTTCTGCTCACTGTTGAGTGAGTTCATTCTAGTCAAACATTCAAGAACTCGGGACATTAGCAGACGGTTCTCTGGGCCCAGGGAACACACTGTGATGGATTTGAGTCAGGAATCCATTTGTTACCTAACTCCCATGTGCCCTCACCCTAACAGGAAGGCCTGATGGCACTACAAGTAGCAGTATCACCCCGGACCATATCCCACCACCCTTGCAAACCTGGTTAATCCCCTTTCCCAGGACGCATTTCCCAAAGAGACGGCCACAGGCCCTTTCAGAGAAGGACTGAAGGAATCACTGCTGTCTACACTCACTGTGGGACTCAGCCTACTCTTCAGTCGATGGGGTCTATATGTGAAAACCAGCTCAGGTCTGGAAAATGGGCAGAAGACCATGACTTTCCATAGCCTTCTGTGAATACATCTCTTTTCTTCTTGAGATATAATCCATACAACATCCAAGTCACCGTTTTAAAGTGTACAACTTAGTGGTTTTTAGTAATTCACAAGGTTGTGCAACCATTGCCACTATCTGATTCCAGAACATTCCCATCACCCCTGGAAGAAACCCTGTACCTGTTGGCAGTCAGACTCAGTTCACCCCCTTTACCACCCCCAGCAATGATTAACCTACTTCTCTCTGTATTTGCCAGAATACTGGGCATTTGATACAAATGGAATTATACAATATGCAACCTTTCATGACAGGTGTCTTTCCCATTGTGTAGCATGTGACAGTGTGACATTCCTTTTTATGGTCAAATAATATTTCTGTGTATGGATATGCCACATTTTCTTCATCCAGCTGATAGACATTTTTGTGTGAATCCATTTTTGACACTTTTGATTATGCCTGTTCAGCAGTACCTTAGATGGTTGCCCGTCTGTTTTGCCCCTAGGAACACCTTGTGCTATAAGCCATCTCCATTGCATGGACCTCTGAAAGTAGAACGTCACCCCCTTCCCCCTCATTCTGACCTTGTAGCCCATTATAATAATTATGGTCATCACACCCACTTGAAAAAACAAGTGCTGCAGTTACGGGCTGCTGCTGGTCCTTGCTGTTCCAGGGGTCTGTCACCCCCACTGCTTCTAGGAGCCCTGTTCTGTGATCAGACCTCCTACCACCAGCCCTGGCTGCCCTGCCGGAGACAGCCTCCACCGAGCTTCTTAATGTGGCCAGCGCCTCCCCCCACCAGTGAATTCCTTACCATCTTGGTAAGTGTCCTCCAGACCTTCCAAGGAGCAGAGTCAGATACTGGGGTTTCCAGTCTCATAGAGTTGACCAATTCTTTTTGTTTAGTTTTGTTTTTTATTGAAGTATAGTTGACTTACAATGTTGTGTTAGTTTTAGATGTACAGCAAAGTGATTTCATTATATATATATATATATATATTCTTTTTCAGATTCTTTTCCTTTATAGGTTATTACAAGATATTGAATATAGTTCCCTGTGCTATACCATAGGTCCTTGTTGTTTATCTATTTTATGCATAGTAGTGTGTATCTGTTAATCCCATACACCTCTGTTATCCCTTCCCACCTTTCCCCTTCGGTAACCCCAAGATTGTTTTCTCTGTCTGTGGTCTTGCAGGCTCCTTCCCTGAGCTTTGATCTTTCCTCCACAGTCTGCTTTGCACGTTCTGGCATTGCTTTCCCATTGCCATTCTCTTTAAAAACTAGGCCATTCACGGCTTTTCTCAAGCTTCCCAGAGCCATTCCGAAGGAATCATTCTAGGACGCATTCCAGGATGTTGAGTTCTGTGTGATGGCCAAATGCTCTCATATCAGTGGATCTCTCTAACCTGCTTACACTTTCGCCCCCTCAGATGAACCCCCAGGTCCGTACTAGGCAGGTTCAGCAGCTACTTTGGTGTGTAATTCGTCTCCTTCCTGCACAGGCCAGCAAACACCAAGGCCCAGATCAGAAAGGGCAGGGGCTGACAACTGGGATGGGGAGATTGGGACTGGACAGCCTGGAGCCCCCAGAGTCCCCTGAACTCCTCCAGGGCTCCCTCGGGTTTCGTTCCCACTCGCCGAAGACAGAGTCCCCGTCCGTTGCTTAAAGACTGCATGCACCACACAAGTGCCTTTTAAGATCATGCCAGCTTCCGGGGGACCAGCCCCACCTCCCCTCCTGGGCACCAGACCAATAGCTAGAGCCTGGCAGCAGGCAACGCAGAACAACTGGCATGACTCAGCAGAAAGGGCCTTTACTAGAAGGACACCAGGAAGCAAGGCTGCAGAACCAAGCTTGGAAAACACCCAGGAACCAAGGGAACGTGGAGTAGGCACACGTGCGCAGCCGAACTGCAGACCGGGCCAGTCAGGGTGGTGCTGCTGCCCTACCATCTGGGGCAGCCCACTGCCCGGCTGGGTACCAAGTCTAGGCATCCCTTCATGATGTCGCCTCTCACGGGGAGCCCAGGCCTCATGCAGGAGCGTCCCCCGGGTCACAGGCCTGTGTGCCCTGCTGGGTGGGTGGGCTGGTGAGGAAGGACGGTCTTGCTACTTTGGCTTCAGAAGTCACCTCCCACCAAACTCCCACCATGGGGCACTCCCTGCCAGTGCAGGAGGAGATTTGGGTCATGGTCAGGAAAAGACAAATGTCCCTTACCTGCGGTTAGGTGAGAGAGATTCAGGTTCGGGGTGCTGAGCTCTTCCCTCAGAACTGCTGTCAGAGCACACGCATGTTGGCAACACCAATTTTTTAGAATATGACCCTTCCTTGGGAGAATTTTGATTCAGTGAGACCATCCGATATGTCCTCCAAAGGAGTGAAGCCCTATTGTTACAATGTGGAAATCTAGCCAGTGGGTGCAAAAGGCTGTGAGTGAAAAATACCACCTGCTGTATCAATGGACACACGATGTTGCAGCCATCAAGCCATCACATTATAGACACCCAGATGCTGAGCCCTGAGGGAACTCAGGATGGAAAGAGAATGCCCACCATCAAACCATCAGAAACTGCAGCCACCCCTAACAGTGCACCCTGAGGGGGTTCAGGATGAGAAAGCAGAGGATACTGGCCCCAGATAGCTGAGGTGCACATCAAAGGAATGATGTCAGTGAGCCCAGACTCTTGCATCTTCCCATACACAGACAAGCACTAAATTCCTTAACTTGAGATGCTGGTTTTCTTTAATTAACAGTAATCTTTTGATGTTCTGAGACTTGGTCTTTGTTGCAAAAACTCCTATACATCCTGGTTTCCACCCCACCTCCTGCCCTTGCCTCTTTGGAGCAGTTCCTTAGATTATCTGAAATGCTGGGTCCCCGGCTTAAGTCCTCAAATTTGTCCACCAAATAAAACATAACACTCAACTTTTAAGTTGTGCAACATCACGGTGCTAGCAGGGCTGTGTTCTGCGTCTCTCTCCTTAGAATGTAGGCGAGCATCTCCTCCCTGAACCCTCACATGGTCTTCCCTCTATGTCTGTGTTCTAATCTCCTTTTCTTACAAGGACACTAGTCACAGGAGATAAGGGCTCACCTGAGTGACTTTGTTTCACCTTAATTACCTCTTTAAAGTCCCAATCTCCAAATACAATCACATTCTGAGATCCTGGGGGTTAGGACTTTAATAGACCCATGATGGGGGGGTGTTGGTTCACCCCATAAAAATGTAAAATTCAATTGTGTCCTTGTAAAAGGAATATTGTCGAACGGTTCACCTTTCATCTTCCTTTCTGGGCTCCACGCTGTCTGTTCACTGAAGCTCCCTTGGCCCTTCTCAGACAGCATTCTTCCCTCCTTGCTACACAACTTCACTACCTACTCACGGTCAGATGCAGCGTGGAGATATTATTCTCACTAGGGTGTGAGGGGTTGCTAAATCTTAATGCATGCTCCCTTTTGCTTTGGAGGGAAAGAGATAGCATCTAGAGAATGTAGTTTTAGGACCAGAGGGAGGTCAGACTAAGGAGGTGAAGATGGTCTTCAGTAATCCTCCACCTTCTGGCCTTCAGCCACTGCCTGGATCTCAAGAAAACAAGTGGGGTTTCTCTGGGAAGCCTTTCTCCTCACTCCTTCACCACTTCACCTTTCACCCACGCCTGGCTCTGAACACCCCAGGCAAGGCACCAAACAGTGTGCTGAGTAGAGAAGCTTCTGGAATGCCTTACCTGCCCTGGGCCATTCCAAATTGACCTTGCAAGGCAAGGCAGAGGCACAAGCTGGCTGCCCCTGGGCTGCTCTTGTGTAGCCCCTGTAGTTTTAAAATTAGCTAAAAGTGAGAAGTTTCCATATTTAAGAAAATTGGTTTTCTAGACTGACTAGAAAAACTGGAAGACTTGGCGTTCCCACAGGCAGCTACTGGCAGAAGCCCTGGGACAGAAGTCCCAGATTCAGCAGCAAAATTACCAATACTTTTAATTTTATGCTGTTTCGAGGTGGTTTATTATACGGTGATAAATAAATGATACCACAACCAAAGCTGTCTAGAACCACCCTCCCCCAAATCTTGGCAGGTCAGGGGTGACCCCTCAAAGTGCCCCATTCGTGTTGGGGTCTGCCGAACTCCCCATGCAGTAAAAAAGCAATGACAGCATCTGCCCTGTGATCCACCAGCCAGGAGAGAAGGAAATTGGGGTGGGCAGTCTCCACTCCAAGTCCTGGGCTACTGCAAGGCTTCTAACTGGGTGTGCGTCCCTGCCTTCCCATGTGAGGGGTCTGATGGTAAGTGACCCAGAAACACCCACACCCTTTTTCTCCACACCCCAAGCCTGTATAGCCAGCTCTGAGCTGGGCTCCTGTGTTCAACCTAGTTCCAGGGGCCGGCAGGCACTCTCCTGTCTCTCCTTGCCGGTTGTGATCAGTTCTCCAGCAGCACCATCAGGGCCCGCAACCCGAGGTGTTTGCAGCTTCCCAGCCCTAAATTGGTAGAGGCCTTGGTCCAAAGGCACGTCCGTCTTTCAGTACAGTCTTTGCTGTACTGTCCCCTTCTGGAAGGTCTCGTGTGGCCTGTCTACCCCCTGAATGGATGTAGCTGTGAAATCCAGCAGAGCCCAGCGTGCGGGTTCCGAGGTCCGGATGCTGGACCCATTGGTCCTCATTTGGATGGCGGTGCTTCTTCCCTATGATTCTGGCCAACACTGCACCTGCGGGGCTGACACATCTGAGTGTGCTCCTTCTGTGCGTATCCGGTGAGACAGAGCTTAGAGGACACCAAGAAGTGAGCACCAGGCGATGGCCTTCGCTTCCCTCTTTTCCTGCAACGACTGGTGTGTCCAGTACCTCCAAGGTCCGGGCCTCGTTCTCCGGTTCTCAGCTCCATCCCATGCCCAGGACCGAGGCCACTCAGGCAGCCTGGGGCCACGACGGCAGGGTGGCCACCTGCACCCACACCCATCTCAGATCCTGAGAGAAAGGACCATGCAACCTGCTCCCTTGGGGCAGAAGTTGGGCCCCGTGGCAATAGACAACCTCAAGTCTCAGGCTCATGGAGCCAGTCCTGAGATGTGGGTTTCTCTCCGTACTGTTTTAGAAACAGTCTATTTTTTTTCTCTTTATTTCAAAACTGAGATATAATTGGCATATAACATTATATTAGTTTCAGGTGAACAACATAATGATTCGATATTTGTATATAGCACAAAACGATCACCACGAGTCTAGATAACATCCATCACTATACGTAGCTACAACTTTTTTCTTGCGATGAAAACTTTCAAGATCTAGTCTCTTAGCAACTTTCAAATACACGCCACAGCGTTACCAACTATAGTCGCCACGCTTTACATTACACCCCCAGGATTTATTCATGTTATAAGTGAAGCTGTACCTTGACTCCCTTCACCCATTTTACACACACCCCGCACCCTGCCTCTGCCAACCACCAATCTGTTCTCTGTTTCTATGAATTTAGTTTGTTTGGGGTTTTTTTTTAGATTTCACGTATGAGATCATAAGGCATTCATCTTTCTCTGCGTGACTTACTTTACTTAGCATAATGCCCTTAAGGTCCCTCCGTGTTGTCACAAATGACAAGATTTCCTTCTTTTTTTATGGCTGGATAATATTCTGTCTGTGTCTATTGAATTTCATACCGTGTGCACATGTTGTCTATTCAAAGAGTTTTCGAAATAAATATATTTAAAGTCAGATTACAATAAATGCTGGAGAGGGTGTGTAGAGAAGGGAGCCCTCCTACACTGTTGGTGGGAATGTAAATTGGTGCAGCCACTGTGGAGAACAGTGTGGAGGTTTCTTTTTTTTTTTTTTATAAGTTTTTTTTGGGGGGGGGTTGTTTTTTTAATTAATTTATTTATTTTTGGCTGCGTTGGGTCTTCATTGCTGTGTGCGGGCTTTTTCTAGTTGTGGCGAGTGGGGGCTACTCTTGGTTGAGGTGCACGGGATTCTCATTGCAGTGGCTTCTCTTGTCGTGAAGCATGGGCTATAGGTGCCCAAGCTTCAGCAGTTGTGGCTCGCAGGCTCTAGGGCACAGGCTCAGTAGTTGTCGCGCACCGGCTTAGTTGCTCCGTGGCATGTGGGATCTTCCCAGACCAGGGGTCGAACCCCTGTCCCTTGCACTGGCAGGTGGATTCTTAACCACTGCGCCACCAGGGAAGTCCGTGGAGGTTTCTTAAAAATCTAAAAATAGAACCACCTATGATCCTGCAGTCCCATTCCTGAGCACATATCTGGAGAAAAACATAATTCAAAATGATCTATGCACCCCAATGCATGGATAGTAGCACTATTTACAATAGCCAGGACATGGAAGCAACCTAAATGTCCATCAACAGATGAATGGGTAAAGAAGATGTAGTATATATATATTGGGTTGACCAAAAATCTCGTTTGGGTTTTTCCATAAGATGTTACGGAAAAACTTGAATGAACTTTTTGGCCAACCCAATACAATGGAATATTACTCAGTCATAACAAAAAGAAAGCAAGAATGCCATTTGCAGCAACGTGGATGGACCTAGATATTATCATACTAAGTGAAGTAAGTCAGAAAGAGAAAGACAAATATCATACGATATCACTTATATGTGGAATCTAAAATATGATACAATGAACTTATTTACAAAACAGAAATAGACTCACAGACTTAGAAAACAATCTTATGGCTACCAAAGGGGAAAGGGGGGGGAGAGGGATAAATTAGGAGTTTGGGATTAACATATACACACTACTGTATATAAAATAGATAAAAAACAAGGACCTACCGAATAGCACAGGGGACTCTACTCAATATTCTGTAATAACCTATATGGGAAAGGAATCTGAAAAAGAATAGATACATGTATACATATAACTGAATCACTTTTCTGTACACCTGAAACTAACACAACATTGTAATCAACTATAAATCAACTATAAACCAATACAAAATAAAAATTAAATTAAAAGAATAAAAATAAAGTCAGATTTTTACCAACTACCAAACTCTGCTTAGATATTCCTAAAACGAAGGGTTGTTTTTTTTTTTTTTGATTACACAAGTTTGAAGAACTCAGCTAACTTGTGCCCTTCCTGGAGTGTCACATCAGCGTATTAAACTACTGAGAAAATCTCAGAGAGTTAAAAAATCATGTTTAAGGTGCTTAAACCCGAATTTTCCAAATTTGTTCAAACAAGTAACTATTTTTCCATAAATTCTCTATAAATAGTCCTGGTTAGAAATAGCCAGCTGTGTTTTATGCCACAAGTCTCAGGAATAGCCCCTTGACAACACAGTGCCAATCACACATCCTCAGATACCAGGCGCAGGTCCAGATGTGGAGGACACACTGGGGCAGGGAGGGCCGTGCTGGGGAATCTATGATCTTGGGAGTATGGAAAGAAGATACTATGCAGAGAAAAAAAAAACCCCAACCTACCCCCAGTTTTCCCAAGCGCAGACCTCTCATTCCTTCATTCCGGATTCAATCATTCATTCAACAAACACAAGGTTTACGGCCCAGGTGCAAATAGGGTACATCCTCCGCCCTCAGGAAACTGTCTCCAGTGAGGAAGATGTGCAGAAACCAGCAGCCTCAAGGCACTGCAGTGTCGTTGCTTAGCAAAGCCTTCCGCAGGAAGCTGTCCATGAACCCCACACAGAGGATGAGCTAAGGCACCACGTAGAGGGGTGTGGATGGCGCCCCAGCCCCTCCGGAGAGCAGCACTTCATGCAGCTGAGAGCGGACCCCTGGGCACAGGTGGGCAGTGCTGGCAAGTGCGTTCTGAGCTCTGCCCTGGGCTCCATGCCCACTGCGTCTGTGTTGGTCCTTCCAGGAGGCCCAGCTGGAGCTCAGAGGCAAGAGGGAAGAGGAAGTGTCTGCTTGGATAGGACAGCAGTAGTAGCAGCAGTGGTCAGGTGATTATGGACCCCAGGACCCCTGGCAGAGGCAGCACCTTCACAGGAATTGCAGCCCTGGCCATGAAGGGGCCTCCACCCAGACCCAGGACCAACGTCCCCAGCTTCTCCCCCAGCGCCAGCTTCTCCCCCCAGCCCCAGCTTCTCCCCAAGCCCCAGCCTCTCCCCCAGCCCCAGCTTCTCCCCAAGCCCCTGCTTCTCCCCCAAGCCCCTGCTTCTCCCCCATCCCCAGCTTCTCCCCCAGCGCCAGCTTCTCCCCAAGCCCCTGCTTCTCCCCCAAGCCCCTGCTTCTCCCCCATCCCCAGCTTCTCCCCCAGCGCCAGCTTCTCCCCAAGCCCCTGCTTCTCCCCCAAGCCCCTGCTTCTCCCCCAGCCCCAGCTTCTCCCCCAGTGCCAGCTTCTCCCCCATCCCCAGCTTCTCCCCCAGCGCCAGCTTCTCCCCAAGCCCCTGCTTCTCCCCCAAGCCCCTGCTTCTCCCCCAGCCCCAGCTTCTCCCCCAGCGCCAGCTTCTCCCCCAGCCCCAGCTTCTCCCCAAGCCCCTGCTTCTCCCCCAAGCCCCTGCTTCTCCCCCATCCCCAGCTTCTCCCCCAGCGCCAGCTTCTCCCCCCAGCCCCAGCTTCTCCCCAAGCCCCAGCCTCTCCCCCAGCCCCAGCTTCTCCCCAAGCCCCTGCTTCTCCCCCAAGCCCCTGCTTCTCCCCCAGCTCCAGCTTCTCCCCCAGCGCCAGCTTCTCCCCCAAGCCCCTGCTTCTCCCCCAGCCCCAGCTTCTCCCCCAGCCCCAGCTTCTCCCCCAGCTCCAGCCTCTCCCCAAGCCCCTGCTTCTCCCCAAGCCCCTGCTTCTCCCCCAAGCCCCTGCTTCTCCCCCATCCCCAGCTTCTCCCCCAGCGCCAGCTTCTCCCCCCAGCCCCAGCTTCTCCCCAAGCCCCAGCCTCTCCCCCAGCCCCAGCTTCTCCCCAAGCCCCTGCTTCTCCCCCAAGCCCCTGCTTCTCCCCCAGCCCCAGCTTCTCCCCCAGCGCCAGCTTCTCCCCAAGCCCCTGCTTCTCCCCCATCCCCAGCTTCTCCCCCAGCTCCAGCTTCTCCCCCAGCGCCAGCTTCTCCCCCAAGCCCCTGCTTCTCCCCCAGCCCCAGCTTCTCCCCCAGCCCCAGCTTCTCCCCCAGCTCCAGCCTCTCCCCAAGCCCCTGCTTCTCCCCCAAGCCCCTGCTTCTCCCCCATCCCCAGCTTCTCCCCCATCCCCAGCTTCTCCCCCCAGCCCCAGCTTCTCCCCCATCCCCAGCTTCTCCCCCATCCCCAGCTTCTCCCCCAGCGCCAGCTTCTCCCCAAGCCCCTGCTTCTCCCCCCAGCCCCTGCTTCTCCCCCAGCCCCAGCTTCTCCCCCATCCCCAGCTTCTCCCCCAGCCCCAGCTTCTCCCCCAGCCCCAGCTTCTCCCCCAGCCCCAGCCTCTCCAGTAGGGCAACAGGAGGTGCAAGCTCTGGGCTCTAGCCTGAGGGTATTAGTGCTTCTTTTAAATTGTTTTCAAATTTTAATTTTTTAGCAAACAAAGCAATGTGTTTTTTAAAAATTCTAATTTCTACAAGTATATATTCTGCCATATTTCTGGCTCCACATCCAAGACTGTAGTGTCTAGAAGCACACTGAGTCCTTGCAGCTTCCTTTCACAGAGCAGTGTGAGTGTGATGTCCAAACGGAAGTGCTTTGGCTCCCGCTACCCAGACCCCTGCTCTAGTGGTCATATTCATTGCATAGAATATTGAATGATCTGAAACCATAGATTATTTCATGAATGTGGCTTCCTAATATATGTCTGTTAGACATATTTGTTCTTTTCTGTCACTCTTTCAGCCCCTTGTACTCTCACTGTGAACCAAACTGGAGACAATAACATTGAATCTATTCACTTTGCCTAGAGCTGTTCAAAACAGCACACGTAGTCACCCCAAGACAGCTAAGTGCCTGGCATGTGGTTCTGTAACTGGACGCACTGCAGCTCACCAGGCCGGTGAAACTTACACCCAGCATCTTCTCTCAGACAGAACAAATCTGGCTCCTTTTGCCACCCACAACTCCACTCCTTCGTAATTGAACATCACCCTTAACTACTTTTTGAAGGCGGTGTGTGCCATCTGTCACGTTGTGAGGCATGATTTTTGCTTCTTGCCATCATCTGGGGGATGCCAGAGCTGGGGGATGCTCGGCATATTAAAGGACGGAGAAACTTCAGAGGGAAATCTTTTCACGTGTTTGCTGTGAGCACGTTCATTGGTTAAGAATGCTCATACTGTGGAAAGAATTCCCAAGAGTTATTGGTAAATTTTCAGGTATATAGGAGCTAAAGAGATTCCATCGTAGGAGTCAAGTCCAGTTCAAAAACAAATATTGTGGCTGCGGTACTAGTGCTTTTTATACCTGATACCATCCCTTCTGCCTTGGGTTTGCTGGTCCTCTCTTTCTCCCTTTCACGCTTCCATCCTTCCACGCCTTTGTAACCAGTTCTTTGTCTTACTTTCCTCTGTGGCAACTACCTAGAGTGGTTTCCGTTTTTCTGACTGTACCCAGGCTGATTCAGCCAAGCCCTCCAAGTGGGGTCTGTGATGGGGTTAGTCACCTGTCTGAGCTTGAATACAGGGACGGGCTCACTGCAGGTGGACAATGGAACACTTCATCGCACCATATTGGTGGTACTCAGTCATTGCCCAGGGCTGCCTGGGAGGAGCACCATTGAAAGTTAGGCTTGGAAGAGGACAGTGCCACGGTGCTTGGCCATATGGTAAAATGGATGTCTACAAGGACTGGGGGCATGGCAGTTCCCTGAAGAGATTACAAAGAGGAAGATGAAGACGAAGATGAGGAGGAAGGGAAGAAAGGAAGGGGAAATGGATAAAGCAGGCTGACTATATTAAAATGAAGAACTTCTGTTCAAAAGATTCCATGAGAGAGTGAAAAGGCAAGTCACAGCTGTGAGAAGATGTTTGCAACACATATATTTGACGAAAGACTCATAGCCAGAAGACATAAAGAGCTCCTAGAAATCAACAGAAGATGGCAGACAATCCAACAGGGAAAAGTGGTTGAAGGCTTGGGGGGCTGCACTTTACAAGAGTGTGTCCTAGTGGCCAATAAACATATGAGAAAGTGCTCAACTTCACAAGTCGTCAAGGAAACACCAATGAAAACAGCAGGGCTTCCCTGGTGGTGTAGTGGTTAAGAATCTGCCTACCAGTGCAGGGGACATGGGTTCGAGCCCTGGTCTGGGAGAATCCCACATGCCGCGGAGCAACTAGGCCCGTGAGCCACAACTACGGAGCCTGCGTGTCTGGAGCCTGTGCTCCACAACAAGAGAGGCGTGTCTGGAGCCTGTGCTCCACAACAAGAGAGGCCGCGATAGTGAGAGGCCCGTGCACCGCAATGAAGAGTGGCCCCCACTTGCCACAACTAGAGAAAGCCCTCGCACAGAAACGAAGACCCAGCACAGCAAAAATAAATAAATTAATTAATAAACTCCTACCCCGAACATCAAACAAAAAAAAAGAAAGAAAGAAAGAAAGAGTATTATTTTAAAAAAATAAAACATCAAAACCAAAAGAAATGCCCCTTCACACATGAGGATGTCTGGTGGGAATGCAGAGAAATCAGAACTCATATACCTTGCCAGTGGGAATGCTAAATGATGCAGACACTTTGGAAAAGAGTCTGGAAGTTCCTCAAAAGTTAAATATAGAGTTACCATTTGACCCAGCAATTCTGCTCTTCAGTGTCTACCCAAGAGAAACAAAAATATATGTCTACACAACAATTTGCATATGAATTTCAGAGCAGCTTTATCCATAAGAGTCAAAAAGTGGGCACAGCTCAAATGTTTTAAAATGGTGACTGGATAAACAAAACGCAGTCTACTCATGCAATGGAATATTTCTTGGCCATAAAAAGAAATTAAGTACTAATACATGATATAGCATGGATGAACCTTGAAAATACCAAGCTAATTGAAAGAAACTAGTCACAAAAGACCACATATTATATAATTCTTTTTATAGGAAATGTCCAGAATAGGCAAGTCTATAGAGACAAAATAGATTCGTGGTTGCCAGGCACTGGGAGGCATAGGATGTTGGGGGTGATAGCTAAAGGGTTTGGGGCTTCTTTTGGGGTGACGATAATGTTCTAAAATTGTGGTGGTGACTGTATAACTGTACGAAGAAACTAAAATCTATTTAATTGGATACTTTAAATGGATACATTATATCTCAATAAAGCTGTGCAAGAAAGAAGAGAGAGAGAAATGAAAAAAAACAAACAAAAACAAAAACAAATAAACACCCGCACATCAAACAGGCTAGAATGAAAAAGGCAGATTCCTGAGCATTGCTGAGGGTCTGGAAAAAGCAGAGCCCACACACTCCTGGGAGGAGTAGAACTTGGCATCATCACTTTGGAAAACAGGTGTTTATCACCGAAGCTGAGTACAGACACACCTACCACCCAGCAGCTCCACTCCTAGGAACGTATGCAACAGAAACGCTTATGTATGTCACCAAAAGACATGTAAGCAGCACTTGGCAATAAGCAAACATGGGAAACCACCCAAATAACCATCACCAGTAGAAGAGATAAGCAAATGCTTGTATCTGCACAAAAAGAACCTTCACAGCAAGCAGTGTGGGCAGCCTACATACGACACACAACGTCGATGAATCTTATACACACTGAGTTGAGTGAAAGAAGCCAGCTCCTACCTTAGAGTATAGACTGCACGAGTTCATGCATATGAAGTTCAAAATAGGCAAAACCCTTTGGTAGCAGTAGTTACCTTTTGGGGAGTGGGCCCTCAGGGAAGCATCTGGGCGCTGGCCATGTTCTGTCTTTTTTAAACTAATTAATTTATTTTTATTGAAGTATAGTTGATTTACAATGTTGTGTTGGTTTCAGGTGTATAGCAAAGTGATTCAGTTATACATACACATATATCTATTTTTTTTCAGATTCTTTCCCTTATAGGTTATTACAAAATACTGAGTGTAGTTCTCTGTACTATGCAGTAGATCCTTGTTTATCTATTTTATATACGGTAGTGCGTATCTGTTAATCCCAAACTCCTAATTTATCCCTCCCCCACATTCGTGTCTTGATCTGGGCGTGGATACACAGATGTCTTCACCTGTGTGCCCCTGGCTGTACACTTTGCGTTTGTGTGCTTTTCTGTATTTATGTTATAGTTCCATAAAAAGTTTACCAAAATTTTAAAACTAGGAAAAGGAGGACGGAAAATATTCTATACACAGCAAACAAGAAAGAGCATGTCCCATGGCAGCTGGTTTTCGTTTCTATAACTAGTCCTGAGGTCCTTTGGTGGCCAGGACCCCCCAGGCTCCAGGGCCACCCAGGTCCACACCGCAGCTGATGGAGCCCTTCACCTGGGGGCTCGCTCAGCTTCAGCTGGGAAGGCTTGTCTCCCGCCTTGGTTGTAGTTGGACCTTCTGCCTGACTCTATGGTTGGACAGGGGGCCCTGAGAGGAGCCCCAGAGCCTCCCGTGACTCCCAGACCGGTTATTCCTGCCTCTGTGCGTAGCAGCTCCCAGCCTCCCCTTGGGATCAGGATGGATACCCTCCAGGCAGTAGAAGGTCCCCCTTCTTCGCCTGTTGGTGAAGGAGCCTGAGGATTCCAACACAGCCGGTGTCAGTCTCCACTGCCCACTCAGCGGGACTCTGGTCTTCTGTACTCGGGGAGGGTTGCCCCACCCCCCCGGGGACCAAGGCTAGCAAACCAATGACGCCGCAAGTTGCAGGGCTGGGCAGCCAGCACTCGGCGAGGGGGTTATTTGGTGTTACACTTTGAGGAGTCCCCTCCCACGCCCATCCCTGGACCCCTGGGCTCGTAGGAGAAGCAGCAACACACACGGCTGCAGGGCATCCTCAGGACAACGCCGGCCCCAGAGATGTGGGTTCCTGCTGGTGCCAAAGCTATGTCTTCAGCAGGCTGCTCACCATTCTTCCAGGCCAGCTGCTTCTGGAGTTTTCTATGCATTTGCCTGGCACTGTCTTTCAGAAGTCCTGAGCCCCAGGAACCCTCTCAGTCCCAGCAAACCAGAAGGCTGGTCACCCTAGATGCCTTCCAAGCCAGAGTCCCTCCGGGGGGTAGGACCAGATCTTGGTGGTCTCTGTGCGCCCTTTGCCTGGCCCACTGCAGGCGCCCAGGCTCGCCGGGGGAGCAGAGCAGCTCTGCCGCTGGATCTGAAGAGTCAGGAGGGCCCCCCGCTGGTGTGACCCCGAGGAGTGGCAGCCGTGACACGTGTCTTTGCAGGACTCACGAATCAGGGCACCGGCCACCTCTTGTGTTTCAGGGTCGTATTCTGTGCATTTTGCTAACTTGGGCGGTTGCTGTAACAGGAGAAAGAGAAACGAACGTTTGAAAGGTGATTTGCAGACTTTGCAGGGCTTTCCCCGGCATTGTCTTGGATGTGACCCCAGCTCTGTGAGATGAGCAGTGTTGAGGCCAAGAAGGGTGACACAATTTTCCCAGGCACCCCGAGCAACCCCCTACCCACCCGTGTTTGAACAGGTTCCACCGCCTTCTCTGAGACTGGGCCCAGAGCCCCTCCCCACCCTGTGTGCCCGGGGCCCTGCACACAGACCTTCTAAACACCTCTCTGTGTAGGATGAGTCTGCCAGGGCTGCAGACTCGGTGAATTAAACAACAGAAATTAATTTTGTCACAATTTTGGAGGCCGGAAGTCCAAGAGTGAAGTGTCAGCAGGGTTGGTTTTCTTGGCTTCTTGGAGAAGATGGCCCGTCTCCTCCCCGTGTCCTCACGTGGTCGTCCCTCTGCGCGTGTCTGTGTCCTAATCTCTCCTTTTCATAAGGACGCTGGTCAGATTGGATAAGGCCCACTGTGGTGACCTCATTTAACCTTAATTTCTTCTTTAGAGACCCCATGTCTAAATACGATCACATTCTGAGGTACTGGGGGTTGGGACCTCAACCTCTGAATTTGGGGGGAGGAAATAATTCAGTCCATCACAGCCCATTTGGCCTGTAACAGGCCCGAATAGCACAGCAAGCTCAGGGGACTGAGGGTGCAGCCGTGGTTGCAGAGAGGGAAGGGCCCTCTGGGAAGAGGGAGCTGCAGGTGTCTGGAGATGCCAGGAAGTATGGTCTTGGGGGGAGTTCATTCATCGGGGTGGGGGAGAAGGATGAGCGCAGTGCAAGGCACCGGGCAGGACGGGTGTGTCACGTGCAGAACTGACTCATCTGTGAAGCTGTAGGCAGCCTCTTGACGAGCAGCACAGATGTGGCAGACAGCGGCCCAACCTCCCTACCTAGGCGTGTGGCATGTTTGCACAGCACGGGGGCTCTTGTAGGATTCCAAGCAGGGAGAGACATGGTTAGAGTCAACTAATCCGGACGACGCACTCACCGTGTGCACGAGGTCACTGTGGATGGGACCCAGGGCTCCGGGTCTCCACTGGGCACTGACAGCTCATGCCACTCCGGATGCGGTACTGCAGAAAGTGAGGGCTTTAGAGTCGTGAGCATCTGCTCAGCCATCTACCAGCTATGCGACCTTGGGGACTTGATCTGCTCCAGGCTCTGGTCTATTCGTTCATAAAGATGTGGGTTATTGTAGGGATTCATTGGATAATGTAAGTGACCTGACACGTAGCAGAAGAGCTGGTACCGTTTGCCTTATTTTCCTTTCGCTTCTCTGCAAGTTGTTTCCTCCGTCAAACTACTGGTTCATGAGAGGACCTGCATGGGCCAGTGGCGGTGGGAAACCAGGGGACCCCTGACTGTGGTCTGTGCAGCTGGCCCAGGGAGGGGCGAGCTCTGGGCCCCTAGGCCTTGCAGGAGTCCAGGCAGAAGGAGGCTTCTGGAAGGGGCAGGGATGGAGGAGCTGTCATGTCAGCAAGCATGCTAGGCACATCCTTGACCCCGCTCACCACCAGCCCCTCCATTTGCCACCCAGAGCAGACCCCCAGGGAGGCTGGGGTGCCCCCTGGGACCCAGGAGGTGTGCACTGTTGAGGAGGAGAGGTGACAGCAGCCTGGGGGAGGAGGGTAAGCTCTGTGTTGAGGGAGGGAAGACCTGTTTATTTCTCAAATGGGCTCTGAAGGTTTGTTTGGGGTTCATGGAGGGAAGGAGGTGAGCACGGCAGACGCTGAGCGCCCTGGTGCCCTCTGCCTGCCGTCACCAGGGATGCCCCCGGCATATTTAGTTTCAGGTAGGATTTTGTTTGGGGGGTAAAATAGTTCTGCTTGTAAAGACAGTAGTGTCCCCGGTGTGACTTTGCCACCACACCAGCCCCACCGATTGGCCCAGGAGACAGGAGCCAGACCCAAGCCAGGACCACCAGAGCCCCTCCTCGGGAGGATGGAACTGGCCCCAGGAGACCCCAGCTCATTTTGCAGAGACGTAAACTTGAGGGAGATCTGGGGGCCGTCATTTTGTACAGTGGGGTCTGGACAGACCACGCCCTGCAGAGAGAGCCCCTCTGAAGGGGTGAGGAGACCCTGTATCCCGAGATGCCCCAGGCCGAGGTTCCCGAGGCTGCCGCACCCTGCCCTTGGGCTCTTAGAAACTCCAGTGTGACTTTCTTGCTTTAAGTTCCTCTTTTTGTGTAAAGCCAGCTAGAATTGGTTATTTGCAAAAGACCTAAATCGTGCATAGGTTTTTTTTTTTGTTTGCAGAATTTCTCTTGCTCTAGAAAACCTGGCCTAAGCACGAAGACCTTGGGGACTGTGGAAATGTTTATCCCGCAGCTCATTCTGTAGTGTCGGCGGCATCCCTCATCCAGCGAGGTCGAGAACCGGGGACTGCATTTCTACTTATAAGGTGACTGTCCTCCCAGGATCTCTTCACTTACCCCACATTGACTCCATCACTCAGAAAGGCCCACGTGAATCCCCCTAGAAGGCCATGGCAATCCCGCCTTCAAATGCTGCCAGCACCACTGGTGCAATCTTCCCGGACCTCTGGCCTGTGCCTGTCACCCTCGGCTGGGGACCTGAAAGTGTTCCTTTATACAACGTAATGCTCAGATTCCTGCCCTGCACCCTCCGAGCTGCAGCCACCCTTTCTGCGCCGCTCCCTCTCCCTCCCCCGACCCAGCCCGGCTTCCCGCCCTCTCCAGGCCTCCAGAACTTCCCCCTGCCCTCAGGCAGGCTGGAGATCTAGGAATCAGTTCTGTCCCGTGGCATCTGGCTCGTTCCTCTTGGTGCCACTGTCCTGGCACGGAGCCGAGGTTCCCCAAACGCTGGCTGAACCGAAACCCCACTGTTGTAGCAGGTTTCTGAGCTGTTCTCTCCTCTGGTTCCATCTCCCAGTCACGGGTGGGATGGAAGATGATGGCCCAGGTGGCGTCTTCCCAGCAGACCCTCCCCGGCTGGTCGGGCGTTCTACTGGGGCAGCACCTGGGCTCCCGGGCAGCCCCTCTCTGGGCCCCGTCCCATGGCTACCTTCAGGAACCCTGCATGTGGCAGCTTGAGGCTTAAATTTAGCTGTAGGCTTAAGATGCAGAAGAAGACCCTGAGGAGTGAGACCCAGAAACTCTGGGCTTTGAGAAGGAGGGAGAAGGGGGCTGTGAGGTCCCGAGCTTGTGGTGGCAGCTTCAGGGAGCCCCTTGTACAGTCCCCAGGCCTCCAGCAGGGGCGCCCTGTCCTGGACAGAGCACTAGGGTGGGGTCTCAGAGCACCGCAGGGAAACAAGTCCTGTGGGTGACCCTATGTGACACTGGGGGAGGAGAACCGCACATTTCAGGAAGTGCTCTGCACCCTGGCTGGTTACAAAGAACTGATACTGAAGACTCCAGCCCAGCTGACTGCTTCAGACCCACCAGACCCCACCTTCTCTCTCCCTCTTTGCAGACTCTGGGCCAGAGGGGTTGACAGGGAGAGAGTGGCAAAGGGGCTTCTGGAGGCCCGCACAGGCTCAGAGAAGACACCGCTCAGATCACAGCCGGTGGGTTGCGTGCACCCTCGCTGAGGAACTTGCACTCTTGAGGCCATGGGAACAGGGGAGCAGGGGTCAGAGGATGCTGGCCCCCTCCTCTGCACTCCAGGTGCTCTGAGCAGTCAGGAATGCATCCCCTGCGAGAGGCAGACAACCTGGCAGAGGCTTAGGGAAGCTGTTTGCCTCGTAGCAGGAGGCCCCGGCAGGTTGCCGTGGCAGTGGTCCAGGCTCCCTCTTTCAGAGCATCCTCCAGGCCTGTCTCTCCCACCAGCGAGGACTCCAGATCGGGCCCACAATCGAGGAGTCAGGGAGGGGATGGGGCTGTCCAGCTGCGTGGCTCTGCTTCTATCAGGAGGCCAAAGACTCCCCAGAGACTGTGGTTAGGTTCCCAGGGCCGCCCACTGTAGGGAGAGCTAGGGAAGTGGAATCACTCAGAGCACAGCCACCCTGAACAACACCTGGCGTGGGCCAGGATGCTGGGGTCCATCGCAGTGTGGCCCCGGGGCCACAGCCAGGCAGGGAGAGGTCTGGTCGCGGAGCTGGAAGACCTAGAGAACCCTGGGGACCTGCGGGGTGGGTAGGGCAGCCCCAGGGAGCCGGCAGGAAGGCCTGGGTCGAGGTCAGGAGCTGCCTCCCAGGCAAAGAGGACACCCTCTCCTGGTGTGGGAGCCCCTGAGGGCCGGCATGGATGCAGGTGTGCAGGGAAGCCCTCGAATGGTGCCGGGAAGCTCATCAGCCCTGGGTGCTGGGCCCTCTCCACAACTTCCAGCCACCCTGTGGTGACCTCCCCAGTCTCAGAAATGAGTCCACAGGTGGTGAGCACCTGACACCTGGAGGGCCCCCCGGGGCCGGGCGTGCGGTGAGGGATGAGAAGAGGAAACAGGGCAGGGCTGATTTCCAGGAAACCGGAATGGGGGCCCCGGGCAGCCCGGCCTGGTCGAGGAAAGGGGGTGCCGGCCCAGAGCCAGGGTGCCTTCTCTCATGGAGACGCTGGTACCATGCAGTAGGTGATAAATGTCTCTCCCAAGAGCGCTGGCCGCTGTGACTGGCGTTCACCGTGTCTTAATCTTTCTAGAACCCTGCTCAGCAGCCTCCCCCTCTGCCCAGTGCCCTAGGAGGACACTGGGGTCTCTCATTCCTTCGCTATGAACAGGCCAGGAAGGAGCCCAGGGACCCAAGGGCTGGCACGGAGCCCCCTCCCAGCCCCCCAGTCCCCCCACCCAACAGACGTGTTGATACTGCGGAGAGAGGCCTGGGTTGGTCGTTATGCCGAGAAATGAAGCATTGCTTAACCCCAAGGAGAAACCACAAGAAGAGAAAAACAGCTGCAGTTGGGCCCGAGGCTTCAGCCTTCATATCGCTGCGTGCGTGGCAGTTTTGTTTACGTTAAAGGCGAGGAGAGAAGGTTTGCCAGGGTGGTACTGCTTTTCAAGTCCCCAAAGACCCCCGCCTGATGGGGAAGAGTGTGGACCACGGGACGTGGGCTCTGTCCTCTGGCTGAGGCCGGAGAGGGGTGGGCGGCAGAGCGGCCCCAGGGGTGCTGCTGACGTTTCACCACGGGGCGCCTGGGTGCACTGGGGACCCGAGGCCGCTATTCTTGAGAGCAGAACTGGGTCCCCAGGAGACAGGACAGACCCGGCTGGTGGGGAGGTGGGCAGAGGCGGCTGCAGAGGGTGCCCCAGAAGACAGAAGGTCTGGGAAGGAGCTGCTGGCATGTCCACAGAGGCCCCTGTTTTGTGTTCGTCATCGGTGGTAGGGCCCCCCATCTTTTATCCTGGGGATCTATAGGTTGTTGGGGTCACCAGGCCGGGCTGCCGATCACAGGCTCAGCACTGGCTCTCCTCCTTCCAGAAGGAGGCCTTCTGGTTCATCCCCCTGCCCACTACCACCCTCCACCCCAGGCTTGGATCCACTCTGTTCTCTGCAGGAGACAACGTTTCAGGAATCGGGGACACTAGGGGGGGTGGGTGCTGCAGGCGTGTTGAGGGCCCAGCCTCTGTCAGGACCAGGAAGTGAACCCCAGCCTCCCAGGGAGGAGCCAGGCACCAGAAGACCCCAGCCCCCAGGGCCCCTCGTGTCATCTTCTGACCTCTCAGTGATGCCAGAACAGCTGTCCCCGTTCCCAAGGCCAATGCCTGCAGGTACCGCTCCTTTCTCAGCCCTGCCCAGACCCCTGAGACCTGGTGGCCACCCACCATGCAGAAGCTGCACTGCGCACACCCCATCATGAACATACATGGAAATGCACACACGTGCACAGGGGCGCACACACACACACACACGCACGCACCCGGGGGCCTTCCCTCCCCCGAGCTGTCTATGCTCCCCCCACCACAGAGGCTCACGCTGGTGGGGTTGGCATTTATGTTTCCATATTAACATCTCATGTCCACAGTCATTTAAGCTTACAGTCCCCAAGAGTGGTGGCCCCCCAGGTTCCCGGCCGAGTTTGATCGGATTGACTCCCTGCCCTCTGCCCCAGGTCCCCTCTCCACTGGACACCTTCAGTCTGAAGCCTGGGGGTCAGAGGTGGTGAGGGGAGGGGGCTTGCCCACCCAGGTCTCCAGCAGCTTGGCCCGGAGTCCGGCTGCCGTGCGTGCGTGAAGGTGGCCCTGATCTAAACTCACGCCCCGAGCTACAGACCTGGGAAAACCATGCCAGTTCAGGAGACTCTTATCAAACGCCTGCTTCATGACAGATTCAGGCCTGGAGGGGTGGAGTCCGGTCCTGAAAAAGTTTTCTCTCTGCGGAAAAAAAAAAAAAAAAAAGGAAAAGGAAAAATTGCACTTTAATTCCAGGAGCATTTTGTAAGAGCACGAGGGCACTGCGCCCTGGGCCTCTCTGCGCTTCCCTGGCCCATGCTGGGAAAGCGCCCATCCCACCAGCACGCCCATCGCGTCGCCTTCAGTTCCGTGACCGTCACCCGTGACAAATCAGCATTATTTTATGTGTCACCAATCCTTGCAGAGACTACTTAAAGATGGGAGCAGGGGACACCCGCAGGATGCGTGCAGGGAACAGTGAGAGTGAGACCCCAGCACCCCTCACTTCCCCCACCCCCGGCAAAGATAAGCAAAGCCGGACCCAGCCAAAGCCAAGGCGGGGGATAGGCTTTGTTCAGGAATAACTATTGCAGAAGGCAAGAGGGCCCAGTGCAAAGGGAACTCAACTTCGGAGAAACGCAGGGCAGATTTTTTAAAGGCTGGAGTGTGTTGGGGCAAGGGCCCAGGCCACTGGGTTTGTTAGCTGGTGCGAGAAAGGAATTTCTTGTGTCTTTAGGACTAGAGGCAGCGGTGCAAGTTAGAGCAAGGTGCCCACCCACCAAATGGGACGCTTACCCTCCCAGACAGAGGACTGGCAGGGTGAGGTGACTTCCTGAACGTTTGCATTCTTGAGAGACAGCTCCCACATCCTGGAGGGGAAAGTCCTGGGTGGTGGGAGGTGGACATCTCAAAGGGCAGAGACAATCATTGTGAAGTAACTGCTCTCACAGCGGGTAGGGGCCTCTCTGTCTATCACCAGGGTTTGACCGGGACAGACCGATTCTCCTGGGGGCACTGAGTTTTCTCAGGCAGGAACTTGAGGTCTCATCCTAGGCTTGCAGCCTTGAGCTGAGGTTTAGTCAAGTCGCTTAGTGTGTGTGACGGTGGGGAGAGTGGACAAAACTGTGCTGAGAGGGCTTCCCTGGTGGCGCAGTGGTTGAGTCCGCCTGCCGATGCAGGGGACACGGGTTCATGCCCCGGTCCGGGAAGATCCCACATGCCGCGGAGCGGCTGGGCCCGTGACCCGTGGCTGCTGGGCCTGCGTGTCCGGAGCCTGTGCTCCGCAACGGGAGAGGCCACAGCAGTGAGAGGCCCGCGTACCACAAAAAAAAAAAAAAAACAAACAAACCTGTGCTGAGAGTCTGCAGTTTCTATGGGCCACAGTTAAAGCCCAGTCAGAGCGGCTGGCTGGGCTTTGGTCGGGGAGAAAGTCTTTGTCACCTCCTGCGGCTGTTGTCTCTGTGGCCTCCTCCCCTCCAGGGCACTGTCTCGCTTGCTGGTCACCTTCTGGGCCCCACTGCTCCTGCCAGACATGTAATGGTGCACAGGAGCCCGTGGGGAAGCTCAGAGAGCGCTGTCCCAGGCATGTGCATTAGTTGGGCCCCCGAGACTGCAGTGTGGGCCCCGATGCTGGATCATAAGCTGAGGAAATGACACCTTTACGCTTCACCTGCAATCCTGCCCTCTCCCTCAGCACCCTCCCCTGCCCTTGCCAGGGCACACACACACCTTTGCACACCACCTGAGAAGCTGGGCCGCCCCGAGGCTGCCATGCTGTGAGGAAGCCCTACCCACGCAGACAGGCCACGTGGAGACCACCAAGAGCTGAGCGGTGGGCAAGCCTTCTCGGCCCTGCCAGCTCAGCCCCACTGCCAAGTGAACACTGTCAAAAACGGTGATCCCAGTCAAGGCTAGGTGACTGTTGCGGCTCACGGAATCCCGAGAATAATAGAGAATTGTTTGGGGAGGTGGACTCTGTGCAGCAGAGACATTGCGGTCTGTCAGGTGGTGTCCTCTGGGAACGTGGAAAAGGTGACTCATCTCCACGCCACCTTCCAGAGAACTCTGTCCTCCATGAGACCAAGGGGCCGCTCTCAGGGCCACACTGCAATCTTGGCTTTTATTTTTATTTTTATTTTTGCGGTACACGGGCCTCTCACTGTTGTGGCCTCTCCCGTTGTGGAGCACAGGCTCCGGACGCGCAGGCTCAGCGGCCATGGCTCACGGGCCCAGCCACTCCGCGGCTTGTGGGATCCTCCCAGACCGGGGCACGAACCCACGTTCCCTACATCGGCAGGCGGACTCTCAACCACTGCGCCACCCAGGAAGCTCCCAATCTTGGTATTTTAATCAGAAGTCAGCTGTAAGGGAGAAGGGGGAAGGGAGAGCTGGGGAAGAGGAGCCTGAGCAGGGGATGGACGTGGGATTCCCTAGAAACTAGGGCTCAGAGATCCTCGAAAGAGGACTGGAATAATGATGCTGGGGTCGGGAGAACTCTAGAAATCCCGGGAAGCTGGACAAGAATAAACACTGGAGCCTCAGCCTCGGAATGACTCAGGAAGGCAGTCCCAGACTGTCCCCAAGCACAGCACGTTCCTCCCCTGACCCAGGGCCCCATGCGGGGGTGGGGAGAGGAGCCGGCTCAGGGCCCAGGCAGGCGCGACAGGAAAGAGGACTGGCTTGAGGTGTGGAGACAGCTGGGAGAGCCAGAAAAGAGCTGGCTTCATGTCCAGACCTGGAAGCACTTAACCAGCAGACAGCTCCACCGCCAGTTCATTTCCAGCCCGGAAAACAGAAACCACTCCAGTTATTTTCAGCAGAAGGGATTTAGTGGTGGGAATTGGTAACGAAGGTGTTGTAAAGGTCAGAGGAGCGAATAGGTGACGAGCGTGTGTCACTCGGAAATCCGGAAGCTGCTCCAGCCCAGCACCTGGATTTGAGCTTCTGGAGGTGCCACCTCGGCCCCTGAGCAGTAACCCCCAGCCCCCATCATCTCTGTGGCTCAAGCTCCTGGGGCCACTGTCAAGGTCACTGCAAGGAAGCATCACCCACCGCCACCATCGGAGCTGCAGCCAGCAGCAAGCGGGCTCCTCTCTGCCTCCCACTTTGTCACCGCCTTCCAGGGCCTCCCATTGGCAGCTCCTAACCCAAAATGGCTGCAAGGGCGTCTGGGAGTTGTAGTTCCCTTGAAACACTGAGGGGGCACCAAGGGCAGGAATAGAGCCCACAGACCCCCCCCCCCCGGCACAACGGCTGTCAGTTTAACTCAGTGGCCCTTGATTTCACGTTGACATTCTCTCCTCCTGGTTGTAGATGACCTGTGCCCTTGTATTCCCGTGCACGGTCAGAACAGGGCCGGGCACTCTTGAAATCACAAGATGAGTCTGAGTTCCCACCCAGCGGTGCTGGAAAGCTCCAGGGTGGTTGTTAGTGGACTCCTCACGGGGCAGGGGTCTTCTGTTGGGATGTGAACTTGGTGCGGGCTGGAAGCTGGTTTAGCTCTCCCAGAAGACACTAAAACCGTTTAAGTCTTGCGAGTCGATCTTCAGAAATAGAGCATATTTAAGGACTCAAAGGTCCTTACTTCTTGGGAGAGCAGGCTGCTGAGAAAATGAACTTGTGACCTAGCCGAGGTCGAGGCACGTCTCAGGCTGACGGTTCAGCACAGGGGCAAAAGCTGTGCACGCAGCAGATGGCTGTCTGAGGTGTCCCCCTGGGCAGGGCTGGAACTGACGCAGGCCTTGGGGTCATGGGAAAGAGGCAGGCAAGAAGGTTCTAGAATGGACCAGATGCTTCGCCCTCTGTGACGTCACAAGGCTGAGGCCTGGACCGGCTCCTCCTGGTGATGGTCTGATTCAAGGATATTAAAGCATTACCGCCTGCCTGGCCCTGGCATCTGCCGTGGGGGGTGGGAAGGTGAAGGCACCCTCTTTGGAACACCTAGCCCCGCCCACCCTGCTCCCTCAGTCGTTGGTGGTCAGTATGGGGAGGAGGGCGTGTCCATGTCAGCTCCCCAGGCCCTGAGCCCCCCGGCCCAGGGCCTGGCAGGGAGCTGCAAACACAGGCGCGCCGACCTCCAGGTCATAAAGCTCAGTCAGGAGGCCCAGATGTGGCCGGGCTGGCCTGAGAACAAGGGACTGGTGGGCTGCTCACCGGCTTCACCCGCCAGGATGGCCCTGGTGGTCCAGGTTTCAATCCCAGCTCCAGCCTTCCTAGTTTTCTGCTTCAGCTTCAGAGACCCCAACTGCAAAATGGAGCTACTAACAATACCAAGGCCAGTTTGGAGGATGAAACGGCCTACAGGCCCTGCGGACTCCATAGCGGTGGGCACGGCTCAAGAGGCTGGAGCCGCACCTGTGATCCCCGTCCTCTGCAGAGGGTGGGAGCAGGGGGCCTCCCAGGGCGGAGACGGGCCAGCTCGGAGGCCGGCGGGGTCGGGGTCGGGGTGCTCTGCCTTCCAGGAGCTGCAGCCCATTCGGTTTGGCAGAGCTGGGCAGGCCCAGGTTCCGGTAAGAGAGCTGGCTGCCAGGCCGAGGACTTTGCACTTGCCGCTGTAAAGGGCAGTCTCAGGAGACCTCCGCAGAGGGCTGGGCTGTTCCTGGCAATGGAAAGAAAAATTAAAATTAAACCGCAGTGCTTGGGAGGGTGTGGCTTTTGGTAGAAGTCCAGGCAGGATCCCGACGGTGGGGCCGCCCGCCTGGGTGTGGCCGGGGGTCAGGAGTCCCGTGCATCCTGCCCCAGGGCCCCTTCCCTCCTGAGCCCTGGACACCAGCTCACTCTGGTAGCTTCCAGACATGCCCCACGGCCCCAGGCCCTGCCCTCACTGGTGGGGGAGCTCAGAGCCACATGTGGCGGCCAGAGCTTTGGCTCTGTCTAGGAACCTGTGTGCACGCAGAGGGGCCTCACGCAGCTCCCCGCCGAGGGAAGAACACCCTTTGGGGTTCAGGACCAGTCTGGAGGAGCCTCTGCGGCCGCCCTGGAGCTCCCTCTGCTCTGGGAGGACATGCAGGCACTGCCCTGCCCCCTCACCGCAAGCTGCAACCCCGTCAGACGGTCCCTCGGAGCCCAAGCGCTGTGCTGTGCTGCACTGAGAAGCCTGCCCGGGCTGCCCCTCTCTGGCCAGGCCTCCAGCTGGGCTCCCGGGCCCGGCAGCTCTACTCAGACAGAGCCCTCCTCCGGGCAGTGGCTGAGAGCCATGGTTTTGTTATCCTGCTTCCTCCTCACGAAACCCTGGGGTGTACGTGCGGATCCTGATCCCATTTTCTAAACCAGGAAGCTTCAGTTTGCAGAAGTTACCCCAGCGTCCGTCCAGCTCCTGAGGCCGGTCAGCCAAGGAACAGGGATTTGGACCCAGACCCAGACCCCATCCTCAGCCTCCAGAGCGGGAACTGCCTCCCAGGCCTGATGGAAGCTGGATACCTTAGAAGGGTGGTGGGCGAGGTGACCCCACAGTCCCGAATCATGTGCTCTCGGAGGGAGGAGAGGACCCTCCCCTGCTGCCCTGACCGCTGGACTGGGGACCCATGAGGGTCACCCTTCTCTGCTGCCGGTCCTGTGCCCCTTGTGCATCTGTGGGCCTCAGCCCTGCCCTTCGTGCAGATGCAAAGGCCCTGCTACTCCCCCCAGAGACCCTAATTCTGTCTCCAGGGCCACCCGGGACAGGGAGCCTCCCCTGCAAACCTGGGGTGTGTGAGGCATCCCTCCCACCCGGGGCTCTCCCTCATCCCTCGGGCTGTTCTTCCCAGGGCTGCTCAGGCCACGTGGGCTCGTTGCCCCGGTGATCTGGGACGTCTTTCCAGGATGTGGCCACTCTGAGCCTTAAGTGTCCAGGACACTACAGAGAAAATGCTGGGCAGAACCCCTGAATCTTTTGGATAAAATGAACTCGACGCCAATGTGTGAAAGAGTAAAAGCCGGGAGTTCCCTGGTGGTCTCGTTGTTAGGATTCAGCGCTTTCACTGCCATGGCCCAGGTTCAATCCCTGGTTGAGGAACTGAGATCCTGCAAGCTGTGCAGAGCAGCCAAAACAAAATTAAAGTAAATTAATAAATTTGCAAAACAAAAAGAGTAAAAGCTGACATTAAGGAAACATGCATCTATTCATTCTTTTCATGTTTACTCTAATTTTCAAAAGATCTCCCTCAAAAACAAACAACAGAAAGGCATCCTGGGTGCAAGGCCTGGTCCAGGGGCGCTGGGGCCTGAAGCCCTCCCCTTGCAGGGCTGCCGAGCGTTTAGGACTGCCCTCCGTCAGCCGCTGCCTCCTTGGTCTCTCTTGGCCCCTGGCGGCCACGAGGCCCCAAGGACCCCACTAGACAGGAGGCCAGGCCTTCCCAGTGCCCTCACAGGTGGGGTTTAAGAGGGCTGGATGGGTTTCTCATCCTATCCTCACTGCACCTTATGAGGTGGGGTGGCAGCTAGAGGCCTGGCAGGAAGTGGGGGCACATGTGAGAAGGGATCCCAAGAGCGTCACAGGTGGGGTGCAGAGGACCAACGGCCACGTCGCCCCCGGGGCTGCCACAGCCACAGGTGATGTGAATGCACTGCGATCCCTTCTCCCCGGGCACCTCCTGTCAGGGGGGGCCATTCGGGGACAGGGTCCCAGAGCAGGTGGAGAAGGAGTGGTGGAGGAACTCCTCCTCCTCAGTCAGCCTCATTACCCCTGCTTCTCAGAGCCCTGAGGCCTGGAGGCTGAGGCAGGTGGGTGGGCTCCCCGCAGGGCCGGCCACTTCACCACACCCCATGCTCGTTGCACCTCCTGCTTCGTTCCCAAAGGAACAAGGTAGAAACAGTTTCATTATCCTAATGTCTGGCTCTGGAATTCCCCACCGGAAGATGCCATGGCTTGATGAGTCCCAGGCTGCCAGGCTCCTAGCTGCTCTGAGCCACCTGCAGAGTGGTGGGGGAGGGCGGTGAAGGAGAGGCTGGTCCCCCCACTCCCGAAGGCCCAGGCCACAAACAGGTGGGGCAAGGAGGCTGGGAGACCTGGGCGGGGCGGGGCAGGAATGCTCAGCGTGAGTGTCTGAGGCTGTGTGGGCCCAGCCCATCCATCACATCAGCGCTGCTTGGGGCTTGTCACGTGAGGGCTCGTGGAGGAGAGGGGCTGCAGTTCCCATCTGAGCATTAATAGGCAGCAGGGACAAAGCCGGGCTGATGACAGAGGGGCCCAACAGAGCACAGGTCCTGGGACCTCAGGAACGTCTCAGCGTCAGCAATGAGTTCCAGGCTGTGCTCTCATGGGGCGCCTGGCGTGGGTCCTGGTTGCCACTGTACAAGCTGGGTCCTATAGGGACCCTCCGCGTGGGGCCTGTGCTCCGAGATCAGGCTCTGGGGCCCACACAGGCGGGGCCCCATTTCTACTGGCTGTAAGAACGTGGGGCTCCGCCCAGCTATCACGTTCAATGCTTCCCCATCCAGATCTGTCCCCAGACCCCCCGGGGTCTGCCTGGTGGATCTGCAAAGTGTTCCCATCTGCAGCCAGGCCCCTGCTCCCCTGCCAGACAGGCCTCCCCGCCGCCTGCCACTGGTGCTGTGTGTTCAGCCCCTCACACGGGGACCATCTCCAGCACCCCTTCCTCTCTCCCGACCTGGGGCTGCTCTCCTGTCGCTGCCTCTAGTGAGCAGACTGCCTGGACCCCTTCGCCCTTCCTGCAGTCCCAGCACGCCTCCCGCCTCTGCCAACTCCCACCCACCCCCGGCATGAGTGATTTTTATCCGTTTTTTAGATTAGCCAAAAACAACGGACTCTATTTGTGATGAGCTTGGAGGACAAGCCGTTTGTAAGAAGAACTCAGTGTACATGAATAGTCCGTTCATGAGATGACCAGACAGCCCAGGCCCCTTTGGATAAATGTGTGCTGCGGTCCACCCAGCACAGATGCAAAGTGTTTCTGAGCCTCTTCTCGCAGGGATGGAAAGGACCACATTCCCAGGCACTTGAACAGTGTTCATCTCTATGCTAGACCGGTCCTCTGACCTGCTGCTGCTTAAAGAAGTTGGGCTTTCATGGAATAGAAAGCTTGGGCTGCTCTAACGGAACAGCACAGACTCTCGGCTTAAACAAGAGAAATTTGTTTTCTCTCATTCTGGAGGCTGGAAGTCCAAGTTTAAGGTGCTGTCGGGGTTGGTTTCCCCTGAGGCTCCTTGGGTTGTAGACAGCTGCCTTCTCACTGGGTCCCCGCATGGCCCTGCTCTGAGTATGCGCAGAGGGAGAGAAATCACTGGTGTCTTTTCCTCTTATAAAAATACCAGGGGCTTCCCTGGTGGCGCAGTGGTTGAGAATCTGCCTGCTAATGCAGGGGACACGGGTTCGAGCCCTGGTCTGGGAGGATCCCACATGCCGCAGAGCAACTAGGCCCGTGAGCCACAACTACTGAGCCTGAGTGTCTGGAGCCTGTGCTCCGCAAAAAGACAGGCCGCGATAGTGAGAGGCCCGTGCACCACGATGAAGAGTGGCCCCCGCTTGCCACAACTAGAGAAAGCCCTCGCACAGAAACGAAGACCCAACACAGCAAAAATAAATAAATTAATTAATAAACTCCTACCCCCGACATCTTTAAAAAAAAAAAAAATACCAGTCCTCGGTCGACCTTGACTCCCTCCTTAAAGGGCGCATCTCCAAACACAGTCACGTGGGTGGTTAGGGCTCCAACATAGGAAGTTGGGGGTGGGGATGGGGGGGGACACAACTTAGTCCATAATTTCGTGATAATCTACCATCATAGATCTAGTTTTTTGTAGCTCCACACCTGTGAACTAATGGGGATATGACAGGGGCCACCACCCCTGAATTACTGGATTTTTTCGAGAGTGGCACTCATCTCTGCCATCCCCCTTGGGACGTGGTACTATTTTTGATCTCCTATCCTGGCCAGGGGAGGGGGCGGTTTCAGACGCTTCCCCTTGGCCCTCCCCACTCTGATAGCTCTTGCCCGCGAGATTAAGGAACCCACATGGAGGTTCTGCTGACCACCAAGAAGCTGCATCTCAACGATCCGATCAGGATGTGGGGAAACGACGCAGGGGACTGCCGGGAGCCTGACCTGAGCCCTGACCCCACCTGCTCCTCCCCACAAGGGGGCCGTGGTGAGCCCCCCCAGTCTCCATTCGTTAGTATCAATTCGGAGCCTGTGTCCAACAGTCCTAAAAAGTCTCCCGTGTTCCCCTCTTCCTGGGCGTGGTCCCCCAGTGAAAGACCGGGAGTCGCCACTGCCTACACCTGCTGTGGGGTGGCAGGGCCTCCTGCACAGAGCTGGCCTGTCCTTCAGGCTGGGCTCCAGGTCTGACTACTGGCTCAGGCATCGTGGTGTGGCTGCTCCCGGCCCCCTGATTGTCCATCCCCAGTGTTACTTACTCTATAAATTAAGCAGTACCCTCGTTGACTGCCCATCCCGCTCGCCTCTGTGGGTCCTGCTCGGCAGGCCCCCAGCTGCTGCTCTGATCTTGGAGTCACTGAGGTCACTGCCTTCCCCTTGCTTCTGACCCCACCATCTGTCCTCTGTTCCACTGAGACCCTCTCGTTCCCATCGCTGTGGGGTCCCTGCAGCAACTTCCACCACCAGCCCTGACCCACAGGGAATGCACACAGCGATGCGCTGTGCCCCTCACCAGCGCCCTGCTTGTCACTTTGGGTCTGTCAGCCCCTCCTGGGTTTTCCAGCCTCACTCTGAGCCTTTGGTCCCGTGCGCAGAGCCATGTGAGCCGTCTTCCCTCCACGCCTTCCAGGAGCCATCCCAGGGCACAGTGTAGCACTGTCTCCTGGGGTCCTCGCTAGGGCACGAAGTGCGCATCTCAGTGTACCCGCATGGACGGCTCTCCTTATCCGCGTTCTGCCCTCCTCACCCCTGCATCCTCAGGACCCAGTCCTGCCAGGTCCCACCTGAGCCTGCATGACTTTGGCATAAAGCCCCTCCCCGCCCATTCTGACACCTGCTCCAACACGGATGAACCTGGAAGACATTATGCTTAGCAGAGATAAGCCAGACATGAAAGGACAAACAATGGATGATTCCACTTATGTGAGGTCCCCAGAGCAGTCGAATTTATAGCGGAAGGTAGACGGTGGTTTCCTGGAGCTGCGGACGGCGGGTGGGGGGGGGGTGGGGAGGGCAATGAGGGGCCTGTGTTTCATGGAGACAGAGGTTCAGTTTTGCAAGATGAAAGGGGTTCTGGAGAGGATGGTAATGATAGTTTCACAGCAGTGTGAATGTACTTCACACGGCTGAATTTTACACTTCAAGGTGGTTAAGATGGTAACTTTACGCTATATGTGTGTTTTACCACAATAAAAAAACTAAAATTAACAAATTCTCCCCTGCCTCAGCAGGTCCACGCCTCCCCAGTCGGGCTGCACTGGGATTTAACTCTGCAGTCAGGTTGCCAGAGGGAGGGAGGGTGGAGGTAGGTCCCCAGGGAGCCATTGTCTGGTGAGACACCTGCCAGGCGGGGTGGGCCTCTAGCAGGATGGGAGTGGGGGTGAGCACTTCCTCCTGCAAGGGAGGGGTCGCTCACACAGTCCTGTGTGCTCAAGGGATCTGCAGTTCAGGTTCTCCTCTGTATGTACCCAGACCTCTCCCGCCACAGCCCTGACCTTGCAGAAGTCTCGCTCCGAGGCCGAGAGCTCCACCACTCGTAGGAGGAACTCCTGAGCTCATTCATCCTCTCCTTTATCCCCCAAACCTCACCACCCACCAGATCAGAATTCCTGAGATGCTCCAGGGAGGCCCGCCGGCCTTCACGTTTCGGGCTGAATTGGTCTGTCATGTCTCTCTTCCACAACCAGTGGTCTCAGAGCAGCCTGCCCCCTGCCCCTGTGTCCCTCACACCCCTCCCAGGCAGCCGGCAGGTCCCATTCCCTGGACTGCGTCTTGGCTCACCCTTGGTGAAAAGGCTGCGGCCCCTGGGTTGTGGCTTGTTCCACCCACCGCCTGCGCCCGAACCATCTGTGCCAGGCATTGGCAAGTGATCCCATGTAAAGTCTTCTTACTGGGAGACGTACCCCGAAAGTGTAAAGAAGGGAAGAGGGCAGGACTGGGCAGAGGGGTGAAGGACCCAGGATGTCATGGCACCTGAGGCCTCAGCGGGCCCTACAGTCACCCTGGGGCCTCTGCAACTGCCAGACGGGGAAGGGGGCTGGCTTCTGTACCCACTGTGTCAGCAGGTCTTTGGCCCCGGGGGCCATCATCTTGGGTGGTTGTTTTCCCAGGGGGTCTGTTGGATGGGGGCTCTCCAGAAAGGATCTGGACAGAGCTCCCTGGTGTGTGCTCCCATCCCGTTTCCAGTTCAGCACGGCTTTCCCTCCGCCTTGAACTTGACTCTCCACGCTGGTGTGGCTGCCTCGGGCTGCCTGGGGTGAAGGCTTGACCCAGACCCAGCAGCCTCCCAAGCAAGGCGCCCAGCACTCTTAGTCTTAGAAAGGCCCCAGCAGACACAGCCAGCTGGGAGGGTGCCACCTCTGCACAGGCCCAGCGCTCAGAAGGGGCCATGCTTAGGATTTAAGGCTCTGCAGTCACCCTTTAGAAATTCTTTTATTGTTTTAAGAAGATTCCAATTATTTTATTTATTTATTTTTACTTTTGGCTGCGTTTGGTCTTCGTTGCTGCTGTGTGCGGGCTTTCTCTAGTTGTGGCGAGCGGGGACCACTCTTCGTTGCGGTGCGCGGGCTTCTCATCGTGGTGGCTTCTCTTGTTGCGGAGCACGGCCTCTAGGCGTGTGGGCTTCAGTAGTTGTGGCACGTGGGCTCAGTAGCTGTGGCTCACGGGCTCTAGAGCGCAGGCACAGGCTCAGTAGTCGTGGTGCACGGGCTTAGTTGCTCCGCGGCATGTGGGATCTTCCTGGACCAGGGCTCGAACCCGTGTCCCCTGCCTTGGCAGGCGGATTCTTAACAACTGTGCCACCAGGGAAGTCCCTTGAAATTCTTCATAGTTTTATCCTTGAATCTGCATTTTGTAAGGGAAGTCAGTGGGGGTTCTCAGCTGCCCACTCTCTGGGGGGCCCGGATGGGGTACGGGGAGGGTCAGGCACACACACCCCACACACAGATGTGCAGGGCAGAGCCCTGAGGGTCTGCACTCACTCCACGAGTGCAAAGTCCAAAGGAGTACAATAGTAAAGAGAAAATGTTAAAAACCCATGACAGGTTGAGAGACCTGGAAGAAAGGATAATGCTCCCCCACCCCCCCGCCGCGTCCCGTGCCTTTTTTTTTTTTTTTGCGATACACGGGCCTCTCACTGTTGTGGCCTCTCCCGCTGCAGAGCGCAGGCTCCGGACGCGCAGGCTCAGCGGCCATGGCTCACGGGCCCAGCCGCTCCGCGGCATGTGGGATCTTCCCGGACCGGGGCACGAACCCGTGTTCCCCGCATCGGCAGGCGGACTCTCAACCACTGCGCCACCAGGGAAGCCCTCGTGCCTTTTTGAACAAAGGGCCTGCGCTTTGGTTCTGCGCTGGGCCTGCTCTCAGCTCTGCCCCGCAATCTTCAAGTCCCACGCCCTTTCTCACCACCAGAAGCCCAGGCTCGGTCTGCAAGCTGCCAGATGCCACCAGCAAGGTCCCCACACCCGGCCAGAGAACCTCATCTTCTTTCCAGGATGTTCCCTTCTTCGTCTGGAAAAGGTGTGGACCCTCTTAATTCTCTGAGCCCCAAAACTACGAAAATGACTCCAGGGCCCAGTGCTCTTCACCTGGGGAGAGCGGGCTTCACTCGAGCTCACTAAGGATTCCTGGGCCATTCCAGGACAGTACGGATGACTGATTTGGGAAAACTTGCAGGGAAGCCAGCCGCATCCCACCCCACCAGTCCTGTTCCTGCAGCTCCAACGGTGACCAGATTGGCGTCGACACCCCCATGCAACCCCCGCTCCCGCCCAGACATGCTGTCACGGCAGTGGGTGCCTACTCAGAAGCGGTCTGACTGTCACCTACTCCCTGCTCACGGAACTGTGTGATTGTAGTTCATCGACTGTGGGTGTTTCCCTCAGGGTGTGACAGATGATACGTAGCCCCCCAGTGCCAGAAATCCAGACAGGGTTGGACTCTGCCTGGAGCTCAGGGAGTCCTTAGGATGTCCTCCCCACCCCCTTCCCCGTGTACCCGCCGCCCAGCACGCAGAGCCCGCAGGCCCCTGGGGCCCCATCTACGCTGTTTGTTTGGGTGAGAGCTCTGTGTTTGTAGGGCCAGCCGTGCAGCAGCTCTGAGCAGAGAAGCTGGTGCCAAGCGGGTAGCCAGCAACAGCTGGGCACACGCTCCGGATGACACATGCCAGGAGGGGGTGGGGGCAGGGAGGCAGCCCCGCTCCGCTGTCCTTGGGGAGCCTCCTCCCCAATCATCCCTCCCTCTGCTCCCCCGGGAGGGGAGAGAACACAGGACGCCTGTCACAGATCATGTGCTGGGGAGAAACGCCCCCGCCCCCCCAGACCTGAGGCCGGGGAACGGGGGCGATGAAAACGGCCTTTGTCCTGGGCCCTGTTCCCTGCACACTGGGCTTGTGTTTCTTGCCTTATGACAATTGGGTGAAACATTAGACTGGAGCATCAATTATTCAGATTTCACTGCAAGGTCAGAACAGCAGCCCGGCCTGTCCCCGCTCAGAGAGATGGGATGCGAAAGCCCAGGCAGTCAGTTCCAGGAAGGAGGCTGTGAGGCTTCAGACAGACTCGGGCTGGCTAGGTGTCTGAGCCCCTGCACCACCAGGTCTCAGCCACCCACCAAACCCCACCCCCGTCAGCTCCAACCTCCTCTGCCAGCACCCGCCAAACTGCCCGTCGGCTTCTCTGGGCATTTGGGTGGCAGTGAACTCCAGAAAGCATGATTCCATCTTCAGACTCAAGGGGCTCAGGCCCCAACCCCCCAGCCCCCCACCAGGCACTGACTCACCTGTCTGGTTCCCTCTGTTTGCTCAGGACCCCGTGCCTAACCCCTCACTCTGCCACACGGCCCATCCTGTGTCATCTCTGCCCCCTCCCAAAGTGTCATGGATACAGGTGTCACCCACCTGTCTCCTTTCTAATACAAGTATTTAAAGCCCTCAGTTTCCCTCAAAACACTATTTAACTGTATCCTGAGATTTTTGATAGGTTGTGTTTTCACTATCATACCGTCCAAAAGACTTTCTCATCCTCCCTGTTATTTCTTCTTTGACCCATGGAATTTTTAGGAGTATCTTGTATAACTTCCAAGTATGTGGTGATTATCCAGACACCTTCAGGCCATTGATTTCCAGTTGAATTTCACTGTGGTCAGAGTACTGTACTACTGTACTTTTTCCAACCCTTTTAAGTGTACTGAGATCTGGTTTATGACCCAACACATGGCCTGTTTGGTGAATGCCACTTGTGCACATGAAAATAACGTGCCTTCTACAGTTGTGTGATTAAATGTCAATTAGGTCAAGTAGGTCGATAGCATTGTTCAAGTCTTTTGTATCCTTAATGTTTTTCTGGGCATCTTGTGTTGAAATCTCCCACTATAATAAGAGACTTGTCTATCTCTCTTTTCAGTTCCATGCGTTTTTGCCTGGTGTGTTTTGAAGCTCTCTTATTATGTGCATATGCATTTAAGATGCTGCCTTAGTTGGCTGGGCCTGCGTCATAAATACCATAGACTGGGTGGCTTAAACAACAGACATTAATTCTGGAGGCTAGAAAGTCTGGAGGCTAGATAAGGTTCAACAGGGTTTGGTTTCTGGCAAAGCCTCTCTCCTTGGTAGTCTTCCCCTAGGCTCTTTATGTGCCAGACAGAGACAGAGTTCTGGTCTCTTCCCCTTCTTATAAGGTCCTATTGGATTAGGGCTCCACCCTTATGACCTCACTGAAACTTAATTGCCCCCTAAAGACAATCTCCTGATATAGTCACATTGGGGGTTAAGGCTTCAATGTATATATTGGGGGTGGGACACAGTTCACCCATAGTAGATGATTATGTCTTTTTGATGAATGGATCTCTTTATTAATATGAAATGTTCTTCCTTATCTGGTACTAATTTTCTGAAGTCTACCTTATCTGGTATTAAGGAAGCAATTCAAATTACCTATGATTAGTGTTTGCATAATACATATTTTTCCATCCTTTTACTGTTTACCTCTCTGGGGTTTATATTAAAAGTATATCTCTTATAGATAACAATATTATTTGGGTCTTTTTAAAAATTCAGTACAACATTCTCTGCCTTTTAATTTAGTTTCTTCTTTAAAATGATAGTTACGGTTGGCTTTAAATTCTCCATCTTGCTATTTGTCTTCTTTTTGTCCACCTGTTCATTTTTTCTTTCCTTTTTTTAGATTTGTATTTCTAACTATTCCATTTAATCTCTTCTATTGGCTCATTAACTATACCTATTATCTTTATCCTTTTACTAGTGACTTTAGATTTATAATGTCCATTGTTAACTCTTCAAGTAATATTCTACTTGCTCAAATAAGATGTAAACCTTAAAATCATGGACTTTCATCTCCCCCTTCCATCCTTTGTTATCAGATACATTACTTCTACATAAGTAATAAATCTCATAACACATTGATATTATTGTTGTAAACTGTCAACTCTCTTCTGAAGAAATTTGTTCTACGCCAAAACGTTAACACTTCCCTGGCCCCGAGCACTTTAAAGACATTCATTTGACTGTCTTCTGCCCTGCATTGTTTCTCATGTGCATTATTAACTTTGTTCTCCATACATAATGTGTCTTTTACTCCTGGTCGATTTTAAGATTTTCTCATCACACCTTTTTAGTGATTTGAATGAAATGACCTTTGCTGGGATTTTCTTCGTATTGATTCTTCTTAGGTTCCATTGCATGCTTTAGATTTGTGTGTTTATATTTTTCATCAAATGGGGAACGTTTTCCATCACTATTTCTTCATATATCTTATCTGCCCACGCCCTCTCTGAGGATTCCAATTAGAGGTAACTTTCACTCCCTGATATTGCCGTACAGGTGAGTGTGTTCATGTCCCTCAGCTGTTTTTCTCTCTGTGCTTCAGGGTAGTTTCTGGTCTTCAAGCTCACTACCTTTTCTTCTGCACGTTTCATCTTCTGTTAAGACCATCCAGTATTTGTTTTTCAGATTTATATTGTTAACACTAACACACAGTAAAACAATCTTTTCTTTTCTTGGAGTACAGTCCTGTGCATGTTAATACATGTGTAGATTCGCTTAACCACCACCTCCAGGATACAGAACGGTTTCACGTCCCCCCAAATTCCTTTATGCTGCCTTCTGTGGTCAGAATCTCTGCCCACACCTAAATCTAGGAAACCCCTAGTCTGTGCTCCTGCCGCATATTTTTGTCATTTCTAGAATGTCATATATATAAAATCACACAGTATGTAACTTTTTTGCACTGGCTTCTTTCACCCAGATTAATACCTTTGTGGTTCATCAATGTGGTTGCATGTATCTGTAATCTGGCCTTTTTATTGCTGGGAAGTATTCCATTGTAAGAATGCTTATCCATTCATCCACTGAAGTATATTTGGTTGTTTCCAGTTTTGGGTGATTAAGAAAAGAGCTGCTGTAACATTTTGTGTACAGGCGTAAACCTAAGTTTTTACTTCTCCAGGGAAAATTCTTAGGAGTGGGATTGCTGGGTCATATAGTAAATGTAAATGCTTAAATATATATGAACCTGCTAGACTGTGGCTGAACCACTTTACAGTCCCACCAGCAATGACCGCATCCTCACCCACACTTGGTATTGCTCAGTTAAAAAAACTGGGTTGTTTCTTAGGGTTGAGTTTGAGGGATTGCTTTATATATTCTGGATATATGTCAGATCTGTCACTTACAAATATTATCTCTAAGTCTGTAGTTTGCCTTTTCATTATTTTAATAGTACCTTATGTAGAGTAAAAGTGTTAACTTTTGGTGAACTCCAGTTTACATTTTTTAAATAGATTATGCTTTTGATGTCATGTCTAAGAACTCTCTGCTATATTTACTTCTAAAAAGCTTATAGTTTTACATTTAGATTTATGATCAACTTTGAATACATTTTTTACAACATGCAAAGGTTAGATTGAGGTTTATTTTTGTACATGAATGCCCAATCGTTACATTATTATTTGTTCAAAAACCTACTTTTTTTCATGGAATTGCCTTTGCACATTTTCCAAAAATCATTTGGAAGAAAATTTGATACATGTGCAAATATATGGAAACAAAGCAAAACACTCTTAAATAACCAAAGGGTCCAAAAAGAAATCACAAAGGAGATTAGAAAATACTTTGAGATGAATCAAATGAAAGCAAATTATACCAAAACTTATGGATGTCATGAAATCACAGCTTAGAGGGAAATTTATAGCTGTAAGTACCTATATTTAAAAAAAAGAAAGATGTCAAATAAGAACCTAAACTTCCACCTTAAGAAACTAGAAAAAGTGGAGAAAACTAAACACGAATCAGGCAGAGGAAGGATATAGTAAAGATTAGAGCTGAAATAAATTAAATAGAGAGTGAGAAAAACAATACAGAAAATCAGTGAAACCACAAGTTAAATTCGTTGAAAATATCAACAAAGTTATCAAACTTTTAAATAGGCTAGTTCCTCCCCATAAAAAGAAAGATAGAAAGAGGAATTAAATGACTAAATTAGAAATAAAAGAGGAGATATTACTACTGAAATGGAATTTCTATTCAGAAATAGAAAGGGTTATAAGGGAATACTATGAACAACTGCACGCCAACAAATTAAATAATCTAGGTGAAATGGACAAGCTTCTAGAAAGACACAAACTATTGAAAACAACTCAAGAAGAAATAGAAAATCTGAATAGACATACGTATAACAAGTGAAGAGATTGAATAGTAATCACAAAACTTCCCACGAAGAAGAACCTAGAACTACATGGCTTCAGTGATGAATTCTACCAAATGTTTAAAGAAAATTAGTAGGAATCCTTCACATGTCCATAAATTAGAAGGGGTGGGCACACTTCCCAACTCATTCTATAAGGCCAAGATTACCCTGATTCCAAAACCAGAGACAGCATTGGTGGTTCATTGATAGAATTCTCACCTGCCAAAACCAGAAGTATTATTGGAAAAGAAAAATAGAGACCAATATCCCTCAGGAATATAGATGCAAAAATTCTTAACAAAATACTAAAAAGCCAAAGGTAGCAAAATGTAAAAAGAATTATACACCACGACAAAGTAGTATTTATCCCAGGAATGCAAGATTGGTTCAACATATGAAAATAACATGTATTAATAAATAATAATATAGTAACAAACTATATTAATAGAATGAAAGACAAAACCACATGGACATCTCAAAAGATGGAGAAAAATCATTTGATAAAATTCAACACTCTTTCATAACTTAAAAAAAACACACTCAACAGACTAGGAACATAAGGAACATTCTCAACTAACAAAGAGCATCTGTGAAAAACCCACAGCAAACGTCACATTTAATTATGGAAGACTGAATGCTTTCCTCCTAAGATGAAGAGCAGAAGGATGTCTACTCTGACCATTTCTATTTAACATTATGCTGGAGCTTCTAGCCAGGGGAATTAGGCAAGAAAAAGAAATAAAAGACATCCAGATTGATAAGGAAGAAGTAAAACTCTCTCTATTTGCATATGGCATGATCTAGTATTCAGAAAATCATAAAGAATCCACTAAAAAAAAAAAAAAACTCTCACAACTAACAAATGATCTCAACAAGGTTGCAGGATACAAGATTGATATAGAAAATCAATTGCATTCTTATACACTAGCAATGAGCAATCTGAAAATGAAATTAATAAAGCAATTCAACTTATGATTGCATCAAAAAAATAAAATACTTAGGATTAATTTTAACAATCCAAGTGCAGTACTTTTTCACTAAAAACTACAAAACATCATTGAAAGAAATTAAAGAAGACCTAAATAAGTGGGGAGATATCACATGTTCATTGACTGGAAGACGATATTATTAAGATAGCAGTACTCTCCAAATTGATCTGCAGGTTCATCACAATCTCTATCAAACTCCCAACTGTAAGGGATTGTGTAGAACAGAAAAATTGTTATTTGAAAAGCTCAATAAAGTTAATTAGCTGCAAGCCAGATTGACAAAGAAAAAAGAAAGTACAACTTACCTACATCAGTACTTAGAGAGGGGATATCATGACACACCCCACAGATATTAAAAAGACAATAAGGGAATTCTATGAACAACTCTATGCAAATAAATTTGATAACTTAGATGAAATGAATCAAGCCTTTGAAAACTACAAACTATCAGAACCCGGGTTTTGTCATTTGAAAAAATGGAATTTGCAGTTAAATTTTTTTGAAAAAGGATCTCCAGATCCAGAGAGTTTCATTGGTGAATTCTACTAAACATTTACTGAATCCCTACCTTTGCGTTTATTACAAACTGCATATAAAAAACAAGGGTTCTTGTTTTTTATTCCATTTTGATAACCTCTTTTAATTTCTGTGTTTCCATCATTTACATTTAAAGTAATTTTTGATTCTTTTGGATATAGTTCGCCATTTCATTATTTATTTTCTGTTTCTTCCCATTATTTTTTGTTCTGGTGTTTCCCTTTTTTCTTCTTTCATTTAGATTATTTAAATATTCTTTAGTGGGACTTCCCTGGTGGCGCAGTGGTTAAGCATCAGCCTGCCAATGCAGAGGACACGGGTTCGATCCCTGGTCCGGGATGATCCCACATGCCATGGAGCAACTAAGCCCGTGAACCACAACTACTGAGCCTGTGTGCCACAACTACTGAAGTCCACGCACCTAGAGCCCGTGCTCCACAACAAGAGAAGCCACCGCAATGAGAAGCCCCCACACCACATTGAAGAGTAGCCCCCGCTCGCCACGACTACAGAAAACCTGTGTGCAGCAATGAAGACCCAATGCAACTAAAAATAAATAAAATCGATTCTTAAAAATAAATAAATAAATAAATATTCTTTAGTATTCCATTTTAATTCTTGAGTTTTTTACTCTTTGTACTTTAAAAAAAGTGGTTGCACTACGTATTACAATACACATTCTTAACTTTTCAAAATCTACATAGAGTTAATATTTTATCACTTCAAGAGAAATTTTTAAATCTTAGCATGCGTTAGTCTCCATACCCTCCTCTACGCTGTAGTTGTCATATATATTATATTTACATGCATCGAAAATCCCATCTGACAGTGTTACGCTTTGTACTTTCAGAATTTAAGGGGATAAAAGTAGCCTGTTATGTCTACTCAGATATTTGCCACTCTGTACTTCCTTAGTTCCTGAAGTTCCCAATTTCCCTCTGGCATCATTTCCCTCACATCTAAAAACGTTTTTTAGAATATTTGTTAGGGCAGGTCTACTGGCAACACATTTTCTGGGTTTTTCTTTATCTTACAATGTCTTCATTTCACCTTCATTCCTGTAGGATATTTTCACTGGGTATAGAATCTTGGGGGACAGTGTTGAGGTGTTTGTTCATTTGTTTGTTTTTTCAGTACTTTAAAAATGTTGTGCCATGATCTTCTATCTTCCATGGTTTTTGATAAGAAATCCACTGTCATTCAAACTCTTGTGCCTTGACTTGTGTCATTTTTCTCTGGCTGCTTTCAAGAGTTTTTCATCTGTCTTTACATTTAGCATTTTGAATACGATGTTTTGGTCAAGAATTTATTTGAGTTTGGTATGGGTTACATTTTGGTATGGGTTACATTTCTCTACCATTTTTGGCATGTCCAGAAATTTTTATTGAATGCTGGACTTGGGAATATTATACTGTTAAAGTCTGGATTTTATTTTCTTTCCTTACAGAGTGTTGCATTTTGTTCTGACAAGCACTTAATTCCTCTGTACATCCATTTGAACCTCTCAAAATATGTCTGGAAACTTTGTTAAACCTTATCTATGGCCATCTCAACCCTATTTTTTTGTTGTTGTTTTATTGAAGTCTAGTTGGTTTACAATGTTGTGTCAATTTCTGCTGTAGAGCAAAGTGATTCAGTTATACATATATATATATATATACACACACATGTACATATACATATATATTCTTTTTTATATTCTTTTCCATTATGGTTTATCACAGGATATTGAATACAGTTCCCTCTGCTATACAGCAGGACCTTGTTGTTTATCCAGTCTATATATAAGAGTTTGCATCTGCTAATCCCAACCTCCCACTCCATCCCTCCCCCAAACCCCTCCCCCTTGGCAACCACAAGTCTGTTCTGTATGCCCATGATTCTCTTTCTGTTTAGTAGATAAGTTCATTTGTATCATTTTTTAGATTCCACATATAAGTGATATCATATTATATTCATCTTCCTCTGTCTGACTTACTTCACTTAGTATGATAATCTCTAGGTCCATCCAAGTTGCTGCAAATGGCATTATTTCCTTCTTTTTTATGGCTGAGTAATATTCCATTGTATATATGTACCACATCTTCTTTATCCACTCCTCTGTCAATGGACATTTACGTTGTTTCCATGTCTTGGCTATTGTGAATAGTGCTGCCATGAACATAGGGGTGCATGGATCTTTTTTTTTTTTTAATTTATTTATTTATTTTGCTGTGTTGGGTCTTCGTTTCTGTGCGAGGGCTTTCTCTAGTTGTGGCAAGCGGGGGCCACCCTTCATCGCGGTGCGCGGGCCTCTCACTATCATGGCCTCTCCTGTTGCGGAGCACAGGCTCCAGACGCGCAGGCTCAGTAGTTGTGGCTCATGGGCCCAGCTGCCCCACGGCACGCGGGATCCTCCCAGACCAGGGCTCGAACCCGTCTCCCCTGCATTGGCAGGCAGACTCTCAACCACTGCGCCACCAGGGAAGCCCTGCGTGGATCTTTTTGAATTTCAGTTTTGTCAGGGTATATATGCCCAGGATTGGGATTGCTGGATCATATGGCCGCTCTATTTTTAGTTTTTTGAGGAACCTCCATACTGTTTTCCATTGTTCAGCCTTATTCTTAAGGTGTGGCCTTTCTGGGGTCTTTGTTGAAATAATGCAGGATTCAGTGAGGACTACCCGCTCTGGCTGGTCTGAACTGGAGCACCTCCCACCCAGTGAGCACTCAGGACTGTGATACCTTCAGCATCTTGTGCTTGTCTTGGTCCAGCCCATCCCCCCTTGTGCAGGTCCACAGTGGTGCCCATCCACAGACACAGAAGGACCCTGTGCAGATTTCTGAATTCCTTTTCTGCCTGGATCTCTCCATGCAGACCTCTACCTCACAAATTCCAGCTTCCTGAGCCTCCCCAAACTCCAGTCTTTGTCTCCTCAGCTCAATGGGACTGCTGTTCTCTGCTGGGGTCTCCTCTCTACGCTGGGCTTCAGTAAATGCCAGCAGGCAAGAAGCCAGGTAGATTATGGGTTCGTCGTGTTTGTTTAGCTTCTCTGAGGGATCACATTCCCTCACTGCCTGTTGTCCAATGTCTGCAAACAGTCGTTTTATATATATTTTGGTTTTGGGGTTTTTTCCCCAGTTTTCAACTTATTTGCAGCAGGAGGGCTAGGCTGCTGCCAGCGCTCTGTCATATTTAGAAGTGAAAATCTGTTTATTTCTACTGGAATGATTGACTTATCTGACTGCTTTGATGTCATGTAGACAAAGCTCTAAATAGCTTTTTAAATGTTACCCAGTGAAGGAGACAGAGTCAGAAATTCAACTGGAGTAATTTTTGTGCAGTTGGATTGCATTTTAAGATAAATTTCTGGCTTATCCACATGGAAGTGTCTTATGAAGATCCAGTGAAGCTTTTGGTTAGAAAAATGTTGCCATGCCCTGAGAAACTGCTCTGTAATAGTATTTGCAAAGGGGATTAAGAACAAACTTGTATTCTTTATTGTTATTACAAAAGTAATACTTATTCATCGTTGAAAATTCAGAATGGCAAGTCAAAAAAATAAAAGAATCACCCATAATCCTCATCATGTAGCAATTGTCACCCTTATTATTATAATAAGCATATGTACCCTGTCCTCTATATATCCTCACAAATAATTTTATATTAAAATTGACTCCCTATGTATGACTTGTGCAGACATTATTGTTGAGGTTTTCTAGTAAGATGGATCTGATGGAAGAACTGGGGAGAAGTCAGTCAACGATGCAAACGGGCAAGCGAGTTATCGGCACTGACTTGAAGTGGGCTGTCCCTGCATCTGGGTGGTGGCTGGTTGTTTGTCAAGAGTGGATGCACTGACTGAAAAGCCACCAGGATGGAGGTCACAGGGGTGGCAGGGGAGTGCCTCTTGTTTCCCCTGGGCGTGCAGGGAGGCACAGAGACACGATCCATAATCGTGTCAGCCCCACCCCCATCCCTACCCCCCAGGTGGCAGGATGGCAGACAGGGACACTTAGGGCCCATCTGTCCTCTGGATTCACTCATTTGTGATAAGTTTATACTCATTTTGCTTAAATGATGATAATGTGATGCAGGTAAAATTCAAATCAGATACACAAATTCAAGAAAGCTGTATGGCACAGATCATTTTTTAAAGGCAAGTTATAAGAAGACAGGATAATTCTCCTAAGAAACTTTAGACAAAGGTTAATTGTTGGGAATAAGTTTAATTATTTAAATCTGACCTTCTTGGCAGCCAGGGCAAAAAAGGAAAATAAACATGTTACAAAGTTCCTGCTATTTACCACAGTCCGTTGAGTCCTTACCAGAAGCCCTTGGGGGAAGAGGTTTTTCTGAATTCAGAACATTTGCATTTTAGACCAGGAATAAAGTGCATATGCTGCACGTCAACACCCTTACAGGACTCGAGGCAGCAACGCGTTATCAAGTGCGTTTATGTTTCTGCGGTGAAATGGGCAAATATTCACTCTAAGACTTTGACAATCCTTATATCTGACCAGGGCAGGTTTTGCCACCAAATGAGTCAGCCACTAATTTACAGGAAAAATTTTGGCTTTCAGAAATATTTAGATTTTGGAACTGTGCATAGAGACTGCAGGCCTGTAATAGAAGCTGCTAATTAATCTCTAGGGAGAGAGAAATGTTTTCCCAGCTCAGAAATCTAATACCACATGGATCTTGAGGATGTTGCCCAACAAAACAGGCAGGTTCACCCGTGGACATTTTTACAAGAAACGTGTTGTCCCAGCAAAGTCTTCCGAACACCGCTGGAGGCGTCTGGCCTGCAGCCAGCACGCGGGGGCAGGGGTGGGTGAGGGCATGGCGTGGCGATGGGCAAGAGGTGACCTTTGCCCTCAGGGATGTACTGTGAGGGCTGAACACCACATGAGGGGCTGATCCTGGGAGGGGGCAGGGCTACCTGCAGGGCGTGCATTGGGCTGCAATGACAAAGACCCAGGCTCAAGCTGGACAGAGTCCGGAGATGACCACGTCGTGGCAGGAAGTCCAGGGAGAGGCAAGGACAGCCATGGCCACCTCATGCCAGGCTCAACCCTCCTCAAGGTGTAGCTTCACCCTCAGCTGGTAAAAGAGGTGACATCCCGACATGGCAACATTGGTGCGGCTAGCTTCTCAGAGAGGAAGCCTTCCCCGGGGACCCCCATCAGACTTGTGCTCCCATCTTATTGGCAGGACAGGAAAGGGGATGAGGGTTAGGAAGACTGCTCCCCAAATCATCGGGGAGAAGAGGGGAGCCCGAATCAAAATTGGCCTCAAATTGGATGGGTAGGCAGCCCCTGTGCTCTCCAGGAGCGGGGAGAAGAGAGTGGGGGACCAAGAGGGAAGTCACTTCTAAAACCTGGAGGACTGCATGCAAGGGCATGGGGTCAACGTGCCCAGGGTGCATGGGGAGGGAGGAGGTGGGTGCAGGGGTGGGATCCGGCCCCAAGTATCCAGGCTGGAGCTGCTTCTTCTGTGCGCAGAGCCTCTGGAAGGAGCAAGGTCTGGCCTCATGTCAGCATCAGGGGAGGAGGGCTGGCGAGTGCAACGCGCAGCTCAGGCAGCAGTGCCCAGGGAGGGGACCGATCTGAAAGCCACTGGCCAAGGTGTCCTGCATGCCTGCCGGGCAGAGCACTGAGCGAGGCCAGCTGCCCAGCGTCCCAGCGTGGGAAAGTGACCAGTCAAGCCGGACACACCATTGATGAAATACCTTCTATCCACTCACCTTGACATACAACCACCAGGCCAGGCCCAAAGGGAGTGTCCTAGATGCCCAGGTCGGCCCAGGGAAGCAGCCTGGCCAGCCCACCTGCTCCCTTCGCACCTACTCTCAAAAGCCCGGGAAGCAGGTGGGGACAATTGGCAGGGAACTTGCAGGTCCCAGGTTCTGCTTTCAAGGGGTGTGGCCTCTGGGTGGGCGTGTCCACCTTGGGGAGGGGCCCAGCTGGAGGAGGACTCTAGAACAGGGTCCTCTTGGGGCTCTGAGGGGGGCACTGGCCCCCATACGGTGTGTGACAGAGGGATGCAGAGAACAAGGGGAGGGAGGACCCTGGGGAGGTGCTAGGCCAGGAGGAGGGTGGTGGTCCCTTCACCGAGATGGGGTCTTCAGAGAAATAGCTGGGGTCTCTATGCTTTTCATATTGGTTTGGGGTCTTTTGTAAGTATTTTTTCAACAGTGGAGTATTCCATGGTGTAGAAGATGTTTCAATACACCAACCGTTCCCTTGTCATTCGGAGTTTGGGAAGGAGAGGGATGCCGTGGTGGACGTGCACACGCTGGGGTATGGAAGACCCTCTGCTTTTTGGTCGGGGTATTTGGGGTTGGTTTGTTTTTCAGATGGTGAGAGCCCTGAGCAGATCTGGGGGCTCCCTGCAGGAGTCGGCGGACATGGGCAGAGCGGTCTTGCTCTTCTCTGTTTCGTGTGGAAGCCGCACTCCTGGGGTCACAGCTGGGGCGCTGGGGCTCTGTTTTCTTCCTGGCTGCCAAGTGTGGCACAGGCTGGGGGCCCCATGTCAGAGACCCTGTGCCCTGGGAAGGGAGGATGAGTGTCGGGGGCCCTGGGCTGGGGGCAGGCTCGGGCCCACAGTGCACCCTTCCCCGGGGCCATGGCTCTGAGGATGCTGGACCCTGAGGTCCTCTCTTGGAGAAGGTGTCGGTGACAGAGGGCAAAGGACAAGGCTTGGATGAAGTCCAGGCCCAGGTGCTGGGCAGGCCCCAGGAGGACCCCAGCTCAAAGACCCTGGACAAGAGGCCTCCCCTAGGGTATAACAACTCCGTGTTTTCTTCTGTCCCCGCGACCCCCCAAACCCTGTCTGGCCGGGCTCCTGCTTTGTGGGGTCAGATGCAAGGACGGGGAGCCCTGGCCAGGAGGAAGGCGGCGGGGCGCAGCCGTCCAGCCCACCGCCCACCCTCTGCCGTCATGTGCTCACCCGCCAGGCGGAGGCTCACAGTGCTCCTTTGTTTGGCAGCTGGCTCAGAGCACAGGCCGCGTGTTTGGGGCAGCCCTGGCCGGCCGGCAGTGCCAGCCCTGGAAGCCAGAGATGCCAGGCTGGGGAGGGAGGATGCACCCTGCTCAGTCCTCTGAGCCCCGGGCCAGATGCTGTCCAGAAAACACCTGGGCTGGCCTCGCTGCTTCCCAGGACCCCTGGGACCCTGGAGGGCTGTGTCCGGGGAGTGGGCAACCTCAGCAGAGACCTGGCTGTCCGTCCCCAGCTAGCAGGGCCTGCACGGTGCCCTGGCACCACCAAGCCACCCCGCCAGGCCGACTCAGAGCCCCCTGGTCTCAGGTAAAATGAGAAAACGAGGGCAGCCTGGTCAATTTGTATAAAGCTGAATGTATCTATTTTTTTAAATATTTTTTTCAGATGTAAAAACATTCTTTTTCAATGAAATCTTCATGGTAGGTAGAGGATGTTTTTTGCCATAACGCCTTTAATTGACAACATAAGAAGTTGACAGGGAATTCCCTGGCCACATAGTGGTTAGGATTCCGTGTTTCACTGCCGAGGGGTTGGGTTCGATCCCTGGTTGGGGAGCTAAGACCCCCACAAGCCGCGCGGCCAAAAAAGAAAAACAAACAAGTTGGCAAGTCTATTTTCATCTCTTTTAAAAAAAAAAAAATTTGGTTCTTGGAGACCCTCAATGCTGACTCCACAGCACTGGCCGGGCCTGGCTGGGGTCTCAGGAGAGGTCTGAGTTTCCAGAGCTGGCACTGGGGCAGAGGCGGAGGTCTCCTCGGGCCCCGGGTTTTCTCCCCTCTGGACCGGGGAGAGCGCTGACTGTGAGGGTTCCTCAATGACAAGGCCGGGTGTGGGTGAAGTGTGTGCCCAGCGGGGACAGTGCCTGCTCTGCTCCCGTCCCGCCCTAGTCGGTGTCCTACCCGTGTGGGGCAGGTCTGGGTGCCGGGTCACAGCCGGGGCCTGGATGTCCAGCCAGCCCGGCTCTCGGGAGCACCCTGGGAGGGAAGACCCCTCCTCATTTCTTCCCTTAGAGGTCAAGGGCAGTGCTGGTGAGCTACCCACATTGTCCCCCTCCCCACTTGCCTGGCTGTCCTCTTTGAGTAGAGCATTCAAGGGGAGGGGAGATGCGTCATGCCTGAGAAACTTGTCCTGGATCTGAGAAAAAGAGCTGTCCCTGGTTCAGTGGGCACCGACTGTCCTCTGCCTGCTGGAGATTAGTCCGCAGGGCCTTAATAGGACCAGACCCACTGCCTGAGATCTTATCAGGCCTGAGTGCGTCCCCACCAGATCAGGCCTTCTGGAGGGAGGGTCCAGAGCCCAGTGTTCTCCATAAAAGACCTCACAAGAAAATGGCTTTTCATTCACTGAAATGTTTAGGAAAGAAATGCAGGGGGACGTCTGTTTTGGTTCTACTTTTCGAATGACATCGTAACACGTCAAACTTAATTTAAGAAGCAGCTCCCTCAGATGTTTATTGGATTGGATTTTCATCAGGCTTTTTAAAAAATGCAAAAAAAGGCCTTTCTACCTGGGCCTGCCTCTCCCAAAGAGTTTAACTCATTTCAGTTCTGTGGATGATTACATGGGACTGGTGGCTGAGACAGACTTTCCCAGACCAGTAGAGAAAGGCCCCAGCCCTGAGGGCCCCCCTACACCCCCAACACCATAGCAACCCCCCTAATCAAGGTGAGGTAAGTGGAGAGATGCTTCTGGATTGGGGATATCCATCCCCTGACCAGTCCAGACTTTTCTGTGTGCCTGGGGGAGGGGCAGGGATACCGTGGGACGGAGGGAGCAGGCACGCCCTCTCCGGATGCCATGAGCTCTCTGCTGAAGAAGTGACAGCCTGGGAGGAAGGCCGGAGGGCAAGTGAACAGAAGCAGCCCCAGTGTGCGGGTCGCTGGGAGAGGGTGTGGGCAGAGAAGACCCCAGAGCAGAAACATACGCCCAGGTGTGCCGTCTGTCCGGGCCAGGCTGGAGGGTCCCTCATCCCTCCCTGACCCAGCAAGGGTCCAGCTCCGGGATGAGATTCTGCAGAGCGGGATTCCCTAGGTCCTCCCTGGAGTGTGGCCATGGAGAAGCTGCGGGCCAGGGGAAGGGGGTGAGGCCAGCAGGTTGGAAGTGGGAATGGGAGGCCCAGGCCACCTCTCAGAGCCAGTGTTGTCATCTGTGCCATGGAAACCCCTGGAAGGAGTCACTGAGGCCTGTGCTGGGAAGGCAGGGGGCAGTAGGAGCACAGGCCTCAGGGCGGTCCCTGCTTGGTCCCTGGCCCAGAGATGAGACGAGCATGCTTGTTTCTGGACCTTGTTGCTGTAGGTTCCCTGGGCTTCCACTGTCATAGCAGGGAGGGAACCTCTGGCACCCTGTTTGCGCCCCACAGCCATTGTCTAGAGAAGCCAGCATGCCCTCAGGGCCTGGCGGGGGTGGGGGGGTGCCTCTTGCTCTCAGGGCCTTGGGGTGGAGCATCTCTTGTCCTCAGGGCCTGGGCGGGAAGGGGCATGTGTCTATGCCCTCAGGGCCCAGGTGGAAGGTGAGGATCTGAGCCCAGCCCCTGGACTCTCCGACAGAGCCACTGAGGCCCAGAGAGATCGAACACTCGTCCCCAAAGCTGCAAAGTGCCCGTAGGCTGGCACTGCCAGGTGGCATTTCGAATGAAAGGAACATAATCTTTAAACAGGTTCAACCTAAAATAGACTCTTATCTCTAAATGACAGATGCTTCGCTTCTCACAGTATTTCTGTCATTTGGCTGGGGCAGATCTTCTTGGTTAGTTCAAGACTATGGGGGGATGGTTTTGTGCTTGTACAGCGTAAAGGGACCACACCCCAAACACGACTGTGGGCAGCCCTGACCCCAAGCCAAGCCCGCAGGAATCACCCCTACCCCGGCAGCGGTGATGCCAACAGCCCAGAGCCCCGAGCCTCACCAGGGCCCACCTGGCTGGGAGAGGGGCGTCGGGGTCTGACTCCACCTGGGGGAGAGGGAGGGGCAGAGGACCTCAGGCTCCTCCAAAGCCTTGCCATTCAAACCACTCTCCCCCCAAAAACTCCCTCTGCAGAAGATAAAACTATTCCCGTGGTGATGGGGATCACACACTACTAGCACAGATGTCTGTGAAAGACAAAGGAGCATCAGTTCACACCTTGGGGGAGGGGTGTCTCCAGACCCATCCCCCCGCCAGCTGAGAGTGAATAAGACCCAAGAGGGCGTCCTGCAAATCCGTCCGCACAAGATGTAATTTGACCTAGAACATTGCGTGGATTTTCCCCGTTATTCGTGATAAGCGTGGTAGCTGTTGCACGCCAGCGGTGCCCCACCCTCCCTGCCACCCCAGGACAGAGCTGGCACTCTAAGCCCCTCCTCATTCCAGCCCCTGGTGCCTGTGTGAGTGGAGCAGGGTGGGGTATAAGGGTAGAGGCTCTTGACAGGGCTGATGCACAGGTTGTGGGGTGTCAGTGAGACAGCCATGGAGAAGCAGGGACAGGGAGGCAGATGCCTGGAGCCAGCCTGGTCTCACCAGGCAGGGGCGGAGGGGGCAGGGCACCCCCTGGAGAACCTGCAGGAGGAGGGAAGCAGACAGGACACCCCCAATATCCTTGCCTGTTCCTGCCCCTGTATCCATCTACACGGTGTCTCCACAGTGGAAAGAGCCCTGTGTGTCCTGGTCCCATGTGGACAGAGGAAGGGCTGCCCACTGGACCGGGGTCGCCACATCCAGAGGTCAGAGATCCCTTGCAGTCCTTCCCAGAAGGGTCAGGCCTGGGAGATGCTGAGCACCAGAATCAGACCCCCACCCTCACCTCCCTCATAGCTGGTGATGTCCCAAGGGAGATTGACTTCAGGCCAAGGGGCGAGACCAGCAGTCGGGTCGGGGCGGGGCCTTCCTGGGGAGCCAGGGGTGGTAGGATGACTTTGCAAGCAGGTTCAAAGCTGGAAGGGTTGGACTCCCCTGGTGGCGCAGTGGTTAAGAATCCACCTGCCAATGCAGGGGACATGGGTTTGAGCCCTGGTCTGGGAAGATCCCACACGGCACAGAGCAACTAAGCCCGTGCGCCACAACTACTGAAGCCCGTGTGCCTGGAGCCCGTGCTCCACAACAAGAGAAGCCACCACAATGAGAAGCCCGCGTAGAGCAAAGAAGGGTAGCCCTGGATCACAGCAACTAGAGAAAGCCCGTGTGCACTGCAAAAAATAAATAAACCTGATAAAAAAGACTGGAAGGGCTCGGGTGGGGGCAAGGGGCTTGGAAAGCAGGTGGACGGACTGGCGGGGACTCACTCCTGGGTTCAGGCCGCAGCCCCTGTGGGCAGCATGGCTGGGAAGCCCCGTGCCCAAAGGAAACGCAGTCTGCCTTCTTTCTTTTCTCTAGTCGTTATTAACTTATCTGGAAGATGCTTTGGTGACAGAAATTTAGGGGTGCACGCAGCCCTCTCTGATGAGGGCGACAGGGAACAGAAGAGGGATGAGGCCGTCCCTCTTGGCCGGTCGTGGGAGGCTAACAGCCTTTGCATCAGTGGAGCCCTGTGCCTGCTCTACCGCATGCTCCCAGCCTTTCCCTCCATCTCTCCTCCCAGGCCCCGAGGTGCAGAGGCCTCACGGGTCAGATCCTCATTTTACAGACGGGGAGTCACACTGCTGTGGCCACGTGCACACCCAGGGTGACTAAGGCACCTCCCAGAGGCAGTCCTGCTGGGGGCCTGTAGCCTCTTGCTGTGCTCGGGGCACTGCCCACCTTCTGAAAATTACAACTGCCTGTTGTTGCCATGGTGGCCGGTTGCATCACCCCATCCCCACAGTGTTGTGAGCCACCACCTTGCCCCAAGACAGTTCCTTTCTGCAGGAGAGAATCTCTACCTCCAGGCGTGTGTGCGTCCACTACCCTGGCCCTGCATGCCACCCTTCCTGGCACATCCTCCCCCTCCCCGGGCCAGTGGACCCCAGGCCCCTGTGATGCTGGGCCTCACTCCTTTCCTAGGGCACTGACTTTGTTGCGCAGGGCCATGTTTACCCCTTGCAGCTCCTGTGCGATCAGGTCCCCTGTACCAGTACACAAGGGCATGCTCATTCTTGTTTCAGCTGAAGAGGACTGTTCATGGGAATTCCCTGGCAGTCCAGTGGTTAGGACTCGGTGCTTTCACTGCCCGGGCCCAGGTTCAATCCCTGGTCCGGGAACTAAAATCCCTCAAGTCACGCCACAGGCCACCCCCCCCCCCGCCCACCCAGAAAAAGAGGACTGTTACATGAGTGGACAGGTCATAATCCACGTGACCAACCCCTGGAGATGGACAGTTGGGTCATTTCCAATCTCTGGCTGCTGCAAACAGATCTGTGAAGAATAACCTTGAATGTGTGTCATTTTGTACACGTGAGGACATTTGTAGGATAAATTCCTAGAAGTAGCATTATAGGGAAATGGGTGTATGCATCTCTAAGTTTGATAAATATTGCCAAATGTCTGTCCATCGCTATCAGCCATTGCGTACCTGTTATGTGCTGGGCACTGAACTCAATATTTTTTCTGGATTATCTAATTTCATTTCAACAGAACCCTGTGATAGAGGCCACTCCTATCCTCGTTTTCCAGACGACGAAACAAAGGCTCAGAGAAATTGCTAACTCACCCTCCAGGCTAATGTGTGGTGGGGCCGGAAGGGTGCCCGACTGTGTGGGGATCAGGCCCTTTCCTTCAGAAGCCCAGGAGTCCAGGGAGGAGCCTTCCTCCCACCAGCCAGTCTCCTCCTGCAGCTGGCCAGCCACATCGGGGCCTTGGCACTTGCTGTACCTCTGCCTACGAGGCTGTCCACCCCAGACGCTGTCCTCTGGCCTGGCCAGCGTGGCCTGAGTGCCGTCTGCACGTAGGAGCCTGGTCTCATCCTTCCCAGCTGGTCGTGCGATTCAAGGTGGTCTTCTGCCTCCACTTCTTTTCTCTGGTCCTGGCATCTCCTGCTGAACTGAGAGTCCCGGAGGGCCAGGGCCGGGCCAGGCCAGTGCCGGGTAACAGTCATTAAGCCTGGCTGGGGAGGGTGGTGGGGACAGGCAGGAACGCCCTGCAAGTGCCGGAGGCCTTGCTTCATCTGCATCACAAAGTGGCTGGGACGGGGCTGGCTGGGGGAGCAGGCTGGGCCCCTCCTGCCACATCTGCATCACAAAAGTGGGGCCCAAGGCCGCACTGCGCCCCACGCCCAATGGCTTTGTTGAGAGCTTGCAGCCGTGCTCGGGCGAGCCTGGGGAATTGTTCCCCAGCCCAGGTCATCCTGAGCTCCACAGCCACCCCGGCTGACAAAAGCCACATTGCGGGGCCAGCAGCAGCTGCCTGCGTCTGCTCCCTGAGCCGCCGCCCAGGGGCCTCCGGGCTCCGCGGGGCGAGCACGGCCCTTGCAAGGGACACGGCCCGGGTCAGACCCAGAGGCCTGGGGCCGGGGGAGGGGCTGACCTTGCCTGGTGAAGTGAGGTCTCCAGGTCACCAACAGTGACACTAGACTCGAAGGAGGGAAAACCACTGCCTGGGGACACGCACCTGCTACGTGGTGGGTGCCACACCCAGGCTGGAGCATTGCATTTTTTTTTTTTTTTTTTGCAGTACGCGGGCCTCTCACTGCTGTGGCCTCTCCCGTTGCGGAGCACAGGCTCTGGACGCGCAGGCTCAGCGGCCACGGCTCACGGGCCCAGCCGCTCCGCAGCATGTGGGATCTTCCCCGACCGGGGCACGAACCCGTGTCCCCTGCATGGGCAGGCGGACTCTCAACCACTGCGCCACCAGGGAAGCCCCTGGAGCATTGCATTATTTGATGCCCCACCCACAAAGCAGCTTTTTTAGCTGGGGAAGCAGGCTCAGAGAGGTTCACTAGCCAGCCCAGTGTCACACAGCAGAGCCGCGGACCCAGCTCCTCAACATATGATCCTCTCAGCTGCCCCAAGGCTTCAGGCCCCTCCTCCTCTTTTTCTTTCCTGAACGTCTGAAGCTTCTCCCTTCCTCCCTTACCCATCCTTCCTTAGGGCATCCAGCTGCCTCGGCCAACCTGTGCACTCCCCTTGGAGCCCCTCGTGGGCCCCTGCCTGTGTCGGGGACTCCCCAACATATGACCCTCTGCCCTTGACAAGCTCCTAGGGCCCTGCCATCAGCAGGCGGCACCTGCCTCTCGGAGGGCTCTTCTCCAGCCGGTCAGACTTCCCGGCCCCTGAGCACGCCTCATTGGTCCTGGGCTGCCTTTGCCATCGCACCCCAACACCCTCTCTTCCTTGGTGGACCCGCAAACCCGGTAGCCCACCCACCCAGCCCCCCGCACATGCCTCACCTTCCCTGGAAACTCCTCCCGGAGGCTCCCCAGAGCTCGGCTGCCTTCTCCTGACTCAGGGCCTCCTGTCCTGGCTGTGAGCATCTGCGATCTGGTGCCCTGGGTACTAAGCCCAGAAGCCACACCTCAATACCTACAATCAGCCAGTATTTGTGGAACTAGATCCACTTTACAACTGTATTCCAGTGGGGAACACTGCAGTTACCCCGGCTTTCGGGAGAAACATTTAACCCTGTATGTGTTTCCAGCTAACCTGGAGGGGCAAGGGTCGGGCTGGCCACAGATGCAAATGCGCCCACATGCCTGGGGGAGTGCATGTGGCCTTGACAAGGATGCTAGCAAGTAGGGAAATCACAGGGACAGGGCATCCCCTCGGGGAAGTAAGAGCAGGCGAGGGGCCATTACCATCCAGGGTCCTCATGGGGCAGGCAGGCAGTACCTGGAACCGGGAAACAGCTGAGTGGAAAGGGGTTCCTTCAAAGCCATGACCTGCTCCCAAGGATGACCCCAGGGGAGGGCCCCTCCTCCTCTCTCCCTGTGATTTCCTTCTGGGACTTCCCAAAGTCCAAAACTGACCAGAGGCCCAAGGAAGGTGGAGGGTGCCTATGATCCCCGGGGGGCCAGGTGGGGGGTCCTGCTGGAGGAGCCCAGGAGCACAGCCCCCTGTGAAGGCCTGAGCCCAGCACAGCTAATGACAAAAAGGTGCGGCCACGGGCAAGATAACTCTCATCAGCTGGGGAAGTTAGGGCTGAGCCCGGGCCTCAGGAGGAGAAATGGGGGCCAGAGAGGAGCACGGGCGAAAAAGGAGGCATGTTGGGGGGAGGCTGTAAGGAGAGGCTGCAGGTAGGCTGGGCCTGGAGGAGAGAGGGCTGGCTGGCTAAGTGGGAGTATTGGGAGGGGCCTGGTCACCCCAAGACTCAGTGTCACAGTGCAAGGGCGGCATTTAGGGCAGCCTGGCCACTGGACCAGGAACTGAGCCCTTGCCAGGGCCAACCACTTTACAGTGATCCTGTGTGACATCATTTATCTTAGCAGGAGAAGGTAGAGCCATGATGCATGGCTGGAGGAAGAAGGACCTCCAGGGGATCCCCCTTCCCGCCTGCGAGGAGGCTCCGTGGGGTCACTGCCACCTTGACCAAGCCCATGGCGCACTTGAAAATCCCTCCAACAAACAGGCCATCAACCCTCACCATGAAAACCCTGGAACATTTTAGAGATGGGCCAGAGGTATGGAATTAGAAACACCCCGTCTTCTGCCCCTTCCCACTAGGAAAACAAACACCACACACCAGAGCATGCTCACTTGCTAGGGATCCTATGAAACCTTACAGGGCACTGTGAATTTCAATGACTTCCTGGACAGTCCCGACTTGGCAAACACCCCGAGTCAGAAAGCAGGCTCTGTTAACAGGTGCTGGGTGGGTTGGGGGGTGAGGCGACACGGGACATGCCCCAGAGAATTGCTTCATCAATCTACTCAGAGACTGGCATGGTGAGCTAAGATAAAGCAGAAGTCTTCTGGGAAAGCTGCTGCTTCTTACAGAGGGTATAGGTCGTGTTCTTCTGTGTTTCCCCCCAGCCCCCCGATTCAGCTTCTAGCTCCAGTTGCAGACCTGGAGCTGTGGCCAGTGTTTCTAGAGCAAAACGCCAACATTTAAAGATGGTGAAGGGGTAGGGAGAAGATGCTGGGCCCCCATGGGCACCCTGAGCACTTCTCCAGCCCTGTCATCTTCTGATGGGAGATCCCTGTTTATTTAAGAGACTGTTGACTGGGTTCTGTTACTTGCAGCCCAAAGCATTTCCAACTGATCAGCTGGGCTTGGAATCCGGACAGGGCTGCAACCTAGGCCCTGGGTGTGACTTGGTATGGCCCCTACGCCTCTCAGAGAGGGCTTCCCCTGTGCAGTGGGAAAGTTATCCCCTCCTCACAGGCTGCCTCAGTCAGCTCTGGTTGCTGTAACAAAATCCTGTAGGCTGGGTGACTCAGACAACAGACATGTACTTCTCAAAGTTCTGGAGGCTGGGAATCCAAGATCAAGATGCCGACAGATTCAATATCTGGTGAGAACTCTCTTCCTGGCTTGCAGACAACCAGCTTCTTGCTGTGTCCTTACTGGGTGGAGAGAAGAAGCTCTGGTGTCTCTTCCACTCCTGATAAGGGCACTAATCCCATCATGGGGGTCCTACTCATGACCTCCTCTAAACCTAATTACCTCCCATCTCTTAATACATTGGGGGTTGGAGCTCCAACAAATGGATTGAGGGGAACACAAATATTCAGCCCATACCATGGGGCCATGGTGGGGACCAGAGAACAGTGCTTGGTGTCATCTGTGAGTGGACAAATGTAGACTAGTGATTTCTTCCAGACATAATCCCCTTCCTTCTGGAAGGCAGTTTGAGGGAGGGGATGGGTGTTCTTCTCTATCTTTATAAGAAGGCGTGAGATGGTGACCAGGTGGGGACAAGGCTACAGATGCCTGGGGGCCTGAGGGCAGCCCTGTGGCTTGAGATAGCCCAGGTCTACAGTCTAAAGCCTTGGTCTAAAGACCAAGCCGCTTAAAGGCAGGAAAACCCATGGTGCCTTTGTCAGGGCTCAGCTCCATCCCTTCAGGGCCAGACCAGGATAGCAGGGGGACAGTGAGATATCCTGGTCCCTGGTGACTCCCTCACCACCCCCCACCCAGTGTCAAGGTGGGCAGGCTCCATAGAGATACCTAAGGTAGGGCGTGTTTGAGTGAGAGTGTGGCTTTCTCAGTTTGATTGATAAAGAAGAGATGTGTGGCTAGAAAAAGAGCTTAAAAGCCTTTGCAAAAAATTTAAATATGGTTTGCATATTATGTAACTGTCATAAAAGGACGATGAACCTCTTAGATGCAATGATGGCTTTGTGGCTTCTCAAGGAGCAAGTCCTCATTTTTGGAAATATTTAGGAGTAAGGTGTCATGATGTTAACAACATACTTTCAAACAATTCAGGAAAAAATAGATACAGAAAGATATACGGAAAGAGAAATAAAGGGAAGCATGGCAAAAACTCAACAACTGGTGAATCTGCATAAAGGGTGTTCGATGCATTCCTCTTTCAGGGTGAAAACTTTCAAAGTAAAGTGTTGGGGAGAAAAGCAAGAGCCGTTTGACCCTCTGTGGTGCCCCCGAGTTTGAGGGTGTCTGGGACAGTCCAGGCGTGGTTCCACCCACACCCTGCCCTCCTGCCCCTTCTGCTACCACTGGTGGCTGTCTCCCATGGGTGGGGCATCATCTGGAGCCCTTTCTAACACTGGGGTGTTTATCCTCTGATGGAGGAGGATGCTTCTGACTTTAGGATGCGGACGCCAGGTGGTAGAGGTGGTCCAGCTGGGTCTCCAAACCAGACACCCCCTCCCCCTCTGCTGGCTGCATCTAGGAAGCCCCCTGGCTCCAGCTACACGCTTCTCCCCATGCTCCCCCTGCAGCAGGGTGGATCCGAGATACTCAGTGGGGCAGCTGCCCTGCTGACCAGGGCCCTCAGGAGGCCTGCTGTGTGAACCACCCACCAGCAGGACTGTCCCTCCATCCATCAGGCCTCCTCCTGGGGCTCTGTTCCCTGGAGACTCTGTGCACAGCAGGTGGAGAGAAGCAGCCGCAGTGCCCACAGAAGGAAGGACCCAGAGGACGGCCAGGCAGCTCTGCTGTCCACATGTCCCACTGTCGTGCTTCCCCAGGCCTTATCCCTCCAGGCCTTCCCACAGGAAGCCCCGGCACACACGGCGAGCAGAAGGTGACAAGGGTCCACCTCTCCCTGTCCTGGGGTTTCTGGGATGCCATATCTCCATGGGCCCCCTAAGATCCCATTGGGATCCTCCGAGGGAGGCTGGGAAGACCAGAGATTACATTTTCTCCTGTCTCTCCTGCAAAGGCCCTGGGAGACACATCCAGGGTGCAGCAGGGCTCTGTGGGGGGCATTCTCAGCATTCCCTCTGGGAAGTGGCCTTGGGTACCATCTCAGGAACTCACCCTCGGACTGCTGGAGCCTCTCTCCCGCTGGGGCCAGATTCCACAGTGACCACAGTTTGAAGTGGAGACGTATCTCACCTTGACACATAAAATTATAGTTTATCTTTAAAAGAAAATAACACCTCTTTTTCTCAAAAAGAGCTTCGGTTTCCCAGGAGGAGGGAAGGGAGATAGGGCTGTGGCTTTTCAGGCCTCCCCAATGTCCTTATGAACTGCTGTAGAATTAGACACCATCCCACTTCTGCATGGAAAGGCCTCTGGCACCCTCACTCCCTATGGCAGGTTTTATTTCCTAAAGAATGCCATAGAAATACATCCCATCCCATACACTCTTCTAGAACCTTGCTACTCGCCCATCAAGAGGTGTCCTCCCTGAAGCAGGGAACCTTGTGACTGCCCCAGTCCAGAGAGTACTGTGGAAGTAAGTACTGCCATGTGACTTCTGGGTGCCAGGTTTTTAAAATGCTGTGCCCAGGGCTTCCCTGGTGGCGCAGTGGTTGAGAGTCCGCCTGCCGATGCAGGGGACACGGGTTCGTGCCCCGGTCCGGGAAGATCCCACATGCCGTGGAGCAGCTGGGCCCGTGAGCCGTGGCCGCTGAGCCTGCGCGTCCGGAGCCTGTGCCCGCAATGGGAGAGGCCACGACAGTGAGAGGCCCGCGTACTGCAAAAAAAAAATGCTGTGCCCTTCCATCTCCATCTCTTGGGACACTTGCTCTTGGAAGCCAGCCCACCAGACCCACTTTGGAGAGGGTCCAGTCTCTGAGTCAGGCTCTCCCAGCCTGGGAGTTACTGCTTCATAATGACACGTGGGTGGATAAAGGTCTTTAAGGGGAGACTTCAAGGACACGGCACATTCACTGAGGACCCATTTCCTGAGGGGCTGCATGCCCCGAGGCACTGAATGTCACAGAGCACTGTCTAGTGGCTAGCCCAGAGCCAGGGGCATCCTTGTCCCCTTGGAGAGGAGCCTTTGGAGGACTTGCCTCCTGGTGACCCACCAGAGCCAATGCAAACCACTCAAAGGGCCTCCGTCAGCCGTTTGCAGTGGGAACTATTTCTGGACTTTCAGGAAATGACTTCTGGTTAGAGATGGCAGCCTCTTGGCTGCTCTCAAGTTACCTGAAATGTGATTAAAACTAATTCATTTTCAACTTCTCCTTTCCTTTTCCTTGGGGGAAAACATTACTTTTTTTTTTTTTTTCTCCCTGGAACATCAATAGCCCTGGTTGTGCAGTTCTCTGCTTTACATGCGAAAGAAGTTTCATACCAAAGACCAAATCCCAAGTCAGAAAGCTCCGGTTCAAAGAGCCTCGAGTAGAAAGAACCAACTCATACTACATTTGGAAAAAATTTTAAATCCACTAGTTGAACTGTAAAATCAGGTCTAATAGCTACTGACTCTCTCAATGTACCATCCTACATAGGAAGCCCAAGCCCAGAAAACCAAGTGAATGCACGAGGATGTGATCCGGAAGGTGACCGCAGACCCCCGGTGCCCAAACCGAAGTGCCCACCTGACTGGGCATGACCCAGCCCCACTTTCTAACTCCCTTCATCACTGACAAGAAGAATACTGCTTGCCTTGTGTCCTGTCAATCATCCTTCAGTTCTTCACTAAGTCCTACATGCAAACAGCCAAGAATTAGAGTCTTTATCCTACATCGTTCATGGCAAATCCACCCATTCCCATTAACGGGAATACTTATTAGACAGGATTCCCATGAGAGCCCAGAATGGACTAACCTGGCTCTTATTTAATGGATCTGATAAATCCCCACATTCATTAGCTAGCTTCCCAGAGGTTGGGGATGCAGGCACCATGGCGAGGCCAAAGAACCCGTCCTCTGCATCTTGCTAGGTATGGCCTTGGGGAATTCTCTCTGCCTGACTGAGGCTCGGTTTTCTCACCTGTCGAGTGGGAAGGAGTGGCCCCTTTCTTGTGCCTTTTCCACGTGTGTCAACGTGTCAGGGGAGCTATGAAGCGTTACCTGAAGGTTGGGACTTATTGTCCTTGACCGGTGCTGGGAAAGAATTTCAGAGTCAACTCAAAAGGATAAAACGCAACATCTGGCCCAGAGCATCCACCAGGGAGGGGATTACGAGTTACGAATGGCAGACTACTAGGGGTTTATTGTCGGGGCAGAGGAGGCGGTTCACAAAAGAACAGACAATTACCATTGAGACCAGAGACCCTCCCAGATCATCGTGAAGTCGGGGGGGGGGGGGGTCCCACGTCACTTGAGCTCAGGAGTGGGAGCCATCTGCTCCAGCAAGCCTGGAAGGGACTATCCATCATTTTAACATGCTTTCCTCATACATTTGTTGCCGACCCTGTAAATATCTCTTAAGTCTTTGGATGGCTGGGTCTCAGAAGCATTTCTGGTTTTAATCTTTCCCCATGTAAACGTGCACCAGATGTGAAGCTGGCTTTCATCATTTGGACCCTGATGAATTATTCTGCACTCCAGGACCACTGGGAGACAGGACGTGGAAAAGGGTTTCTGCTCCACCCCCATGTCATACAACAGAGAATGGCTTGTTCTCCTATTAGCATGGCAAGCCATCAGTGACTCCCTGGGAAGGAGGAGGGATGATGCCCAGAGCTGGCAACCCTGGCTGCCACCAGGAAGCCAGCCCCAGAGAAGAACACTATAGCACAAAGCACAGACCTCACTCCACATGCCACCAAGCCCTCTCCTCATATGCCTTCTTCTGTTGTTTGCCTTCCATCCCCTCCACCCCCTCCCACCTTTGTATTAGTGAAGGTAGGCTCAGCTGCAGTAACAGGTAGGCCCTGGATTATTATGGCTCAAACACAGTGACCATCTGCGAGCACCCTGGGCCAGATTTCTGGGTTCCAGCCTCCTCTATTTCGTGACTCCATCATCCCCTAGGGCTTTGTTTACATAAGCATCCAGCAGGCAGAAAGGAAACGAGAAGATGCAGGAGAGAGATTCACTCTCTTAAAAGCCCACAGCCCCTCGACTCATAGTCCTGCCCTGGGGACCTAATTACCTGGTCACACCTAACTGCACAGGTGTGTGGGAAGTATGGTTGCTCACTGCTGTGGAAAGAGGCGATGGATTTTGTTGATGTCTTAGTCCGTTTGGGCTGCTGTAACAGAATACCATAGACTGGGCGGCTTATAAACAGCAAATATTTATTTCTCACAGTTCTGGAGGCTGGAAGTCCAAGATCAAGGTACCAAGCATGGTCGATGTCTGATGAGGACCTGGTTCATAGGTGGCTGTCTTCTCACTATGTCCCCACACGCAGAAGGGGTGAGGGAGCTCTGTGGGGTTCCTTTATAGGGACACTAATCCCATTCATGAGGGTCCCACCCTTATGACCTAATCACCTCACAAAGGCCCACCTCCTAATAGCATCATTGGGTGTTAGGTTTCAACATATGAATCTGGGGAGGACACAAACATTCCATTGAAAGTAATTGGGAGGCTGGTAGTCTCTGACATGATCTTTCAATTTTAGTTTTTCCTTACATCAAAGTTCTACATGCAGATAGCTTAAAGCTGCAAGGTTAGGAAACATAGCCATCTCTAATCCCTTCCCTTCCCTCCTTCCCCCTCCCCAGGGACAATCCTACTTGCCTCTTTTACCTGATCGTTTCCACAACTCAAACAGTATATGCATTTGTTTCCTTTTGCTGCATAATAAATTGCCGCAAGCTTAGCTGGAAACACACATTTATGGCCTGCGGTTCTGTAGGTCAGAAGTCTGGGCATGGTGCAGCTGGGTTTTCTGTCTCAGGCCAAAACCAAGGTATTGCCTGAGCCCATGTTCTCCTCTGGGGCCTGAGGCCCTGTTCCAAGCTCAGGTGGCTGTGGCAGTATTCTGTTCTTTGTGGTTGTAGGACTGAGGCCCTCTGTTCCTGACAGTCTGCTGTCAGCTGGAGGCCACTCCCAGCCCCCCATGTTCCTTGCCATGAGGCCCTTCTACCTTCAAAGCCAGCAACAGAGAATCTCTCGTGCCTCAAACCCCACTCCTGCTTCCAATCTCCCTGACCTCCCTGTCTCCGACCCTAGACCCAGATGAAAGGGCTCATGTGATTGGGTCAGGCCCACTCAGATAATCTTCCCCATCTTAAGGTCAACTGATGTGGCACTGAATTCACATCTGCAAAAGCCCTTCACAGAAACAGCTGGGCTGGTGTTGGGCTGACTGGGAGGAGGTGTGGACACCAGGGGTGGGGAGGTGGGGGGCCACAGTGGAATTCTGCCATCACACACAATCACACTGCCGCCTCCCAAGGTTTTGGTCTGGGGTGATGTTGGTTGATCTCCGAGATGTAGGTGTGGACTTGGCTCCCTTTCCTCCCGCCGCCTCTGCCCACGTGGGCATCTCTGGGGGCCTGGTTCCTCCATTAGATCAATGTTCCTTGTTTACAATGATCATTATGGAAATACTGTCTGCAGCTGAACCAAGTGGTCAGTGACAATGGACTTTCTTTTGTTCTCTCTGGAGCTCTTGATTATCTTCCGTTTGCTTAGTTTTATATGTCCTTACCATTAATCCATCCCCAAACTCTTTGCCAGTTTTCTCAGGTCACATCAGATTTTGTGTAAACCATTAACGCTTTCAGCACAGTTCAGCTCCTTGCCTTCTGGGGACATTGTGGGGCTGCCCCTGGCTCCCTGTGGGCAGGATGGTCCATGTGACTAGCTAAGAGCACAAGTGATGTGCGTCATTTCTGGGCCAAGCATTTAATTGCCAGACCTTCCTTCTTCCCTCTGATGTGGTGACTGTCAGTGTTCCAGAGAGGGATTGCTCTGTCCATCTGGATGCTGGGGTGGGAATGATCACGCCACAGAGCAGAGTGCTCAGCCAACCCTCCAGGTACTAAGAACTAAACTTATGGTGTTTGAAGCCACTGAGTTTTGGAACTATTTGTTACTGAAGCATAACTTAGCTGCTCCTGACTGGTACAGAAAACGGTAACCAGGAGTGGGGCATGGCTGCAATGGAAAAAAAGGCATGTGACATTGGTATAAAGGCTGGTCCAGTGGGCAGTGAGGACACTGATTGTGGAGGTTGGAAGGATGGTCATCACATAGCCAGCGGTAGAACGTGGGATACATTGTCCCCTGGGATAACTTAGAAGTTTCAGAGACTAAAGAGACTTGAGGGTGTTCCTCTACCATCAAAGACCAAGAGGCTGAAAGAAGCTGCAATTCAGTTGAGACAAATATGTCTTGTGAGGCCCTTGAGAGTGGCCACTGACAATGAAGCAAGCTGGAATCGAACAGATTAGGTAAGACATTAACTAGAGTGTTGAGGAACTAGTAGGGCAAAATAAACCATGTACAAGCACTAATACAGTTTGTGGCTGGAACTTAAGATGACCCTTCACCTCTAACCTTCTACAGGCTGCGAGTGGGCTGGGGAAACTGCTCAGCCTCCAAGGAAGGCATATTCCCATGGCCCCTCTCCCGCAACATACAGCCAAGGAGGATGATGGTGGAGGAGGAACCCCGCAAGGTGGAGCAGGGCCCGTAGAACAATTGGGTGGCTGGGACTCCCAGGGAGTGAGACTGGGACTATTCACCCAGTCACTCCAGGATGAGGGGCAAAATCTGTCCAGCAGGGTCTCAGAATTGCTAATGGACACTGTCTGCTGGGATCTCCCCCTCCTCCTCTTTCTGAATTGGGCTGTTTGTTGTGTCATTCTGTCCCTCTCCATCACTGAATGTTGAGATTGTGTATTGGAGCTGGGAGTGGGGTGGAGCCGCCTACAGAGGTCCTCGATCTCGAGCAGGATGCTACCTCCCTTGGCCTTGAATCCCTGTTTTCCTTCTCATCTCCGATTTCCCTGTCTCTGGCCCCTAGGTCAGGATTTAAAAGTTTTCCCACCTGGGGAGAGGGACAGTGTATCTTGTGTGAAAGAAAGCATGAGGGACACCTCTGGGTCCCTCTACCATGGCGACCGGCATGTTCTAGACAGAGGCTGCTCCATCGACCTGGGTGTCCCCAGGCAACTCACGATGGATGTGTAGCACGGCCAGAAAAAAACCTTTTTTTTTTTGCGGTACGCGGGCCTCTCACTGCTGTGGCCTCTCCCGTTGCAGAGCACAGGCTCCGGACACGCAGGCTCAGCAGCCATGGATCTCAGGCCCAGCCGCTCCGCAGCATGTGGGATCTTCCCGGATCGGGGCACGAACCCGTGTCCCCTGCATCGGCAGGCGGGCTCTCAACCACTGCGCCACCAGGGAAGCCCAGAAAAAAAACTTTGAGATTTGCAGGTGGTTTGTACTTCGGGCCCAGCTTCTCCTGATGGATACAGGGATCCTGTCTATTTCACCTCCTGACGAAATGTCCATGGAGCATTTGACCTGCTCCAGCCTGGCCTGGTGGCCCTCTGCACCCCTCCCCTCCCTTCTGCATTGAATGCCTCCTTCCTGGATCACATGCCTCCCTCTTTCTCCATTGGCTTCTTTATTTTGGTGAAGAATTATCTCTGGTAGCATCCTACCATGAGAAAGAACCCATGGGTAAAAATTTTTGAGATCTCATTCATCTCAAAGTACTTGGTTTATATTTTCACTGGGTAAAGACTGGAGAATAATTTTCCTTTAGATTCTCAAGGCTTTGCCTCTCGCCTTCTGGCTCCTGACCATCTCTGTGTGACCTACTTCTAATGTCAGGACACTTTGGTCCCCATTATTCTGAACTTCAACAGTGATGTGCCTTGGGGTAGAACTATTTTTTCCCGTTGAGCTCCCTGTGGGCCCTTTCAGTGCATGCCCCTGAGTTTTAGAGATTTTTTTAAGGATGAATTAAATGATGATTCCCCCCACTTCCACCCCCTGCCACCCGTGTTTCTCTGATCACTCTTTTGGGGTTCCTATTATTTGATCGAAGGACTTTCTGGATGGTCCCCCTTTATTTTTTTCTCTCCTGCTTCCCATTTTTGGGGTTCCTTTTGTTCTTCTTTCATAGAGATTTCCTCAACTTTATCTTCCAATCCCTCTCTGGAGGTTTTTTTTTTTTTCATTTCTGCTACTTTAAATTTCCAAGAACACTTTTTGTTTGTTCTCCGAATGTTTCTTTATATGTGGCCTCGCTTCATGGGTTGCGATATTTTCTCTGATGACATTATTGATGACTACGTTGCCATGTACTTCTCTCTGCATAGTCTCTGTTTCCTCCAAGTTGATTTAAAAAAATCTATTGGGCTTTAGGTTTCATGACACAGGCTTTCCTGAGATGCTGGGTCAGCTTCGGCTGCCTGTGAAACCCCGATTAGAAGCTCTGCACACGTTGGGGCTCATTACTTGCGCCCTTCCCTCTAGGGTGGTCTGGCTGCTCCCTTGGGCAACCACAGGTGTCAGAAAGTTTAGGTCTTCCCCTCAGCCTGGTCTAATGCCCCAGGAAAGACCCTTTCAGCCTCCTGGCTGCGGCCATTCTGAAAACCCAGAAGAGGGGATGGGGCATGTTCTCAGCATCTAACACCTATAGGTTCATTTAACCCCTCTGTTCCTATTATGGAACCTCTGCCCTTAATTGTGAATGGTATCTCTCGGCCCAAGATGTGTCCTTTTACCTTCTTTAGATGACAGACATCTAGTTTTTATCAGGATGGGGAAGGCAGCACAGATCTGGTGAGAGGATCTGGGCGCTTCTTAAGCAGACTTTATGCCAGCTATTATCTTAGCCTCCATTCACGCCCGCATCCAGAGGTGCCTAGTGCCATCCATTGGTGAACCTTCGGGGGACTCCAGAGTTTGTTCTTGGTTTTCCTTCCTGGCTACCATTTCAAGATTTCGTTTTCTCAGGACTGCTGAGTATTTTAGCTTCAACAACCCTGTTGCAGTTACTTCTTCCCTTGCTTGCCCCATTCTTGCCAATTTCTGCCTTAGAGCAAGCAAACTTACTCCTGTGTCAGGAGGCTCCAAAAGTCAGAGTCAACACATACTGTCAATCCACCACCTCCAGCGGAAACCTCAGCCCCCTTTCCAGTCCAGCCTCTTCACTCCAGACACATCCCCATTCACTTTCTCTGGGCTGATCCTCCCTACCCTGCTTTTGTTTATCCTGTTCCTTCCATCTGACACTAGATCCTCACCCACCTAATACGTACAGAAGCCACCTCTGTCAAAATCCTCTTAAGCAAGGAAAACACAGGCCCGTGGCTATGGTGAGATTTTCCTCTGGGGAAGACAACTATATGTATCTGGAAGATACTCCCATGTGGGATTGGGGTAGTCTGCTGGGCCCTGGGGCCTCCTTCCATAAACAATCATTTATTTATTTTATTTTATTTTGTAAAACATTTATTCATTTATTTGGTCGCACCGGGTCTTAGTTGCAGCAGGCGGGCTCCTTAGTTGCGGCATGCATGTGGGCTCTAGCTCCCTGACCAGATATCGAACCCGGGCCCCCTGCATTGGCAGCGTGGAGTCTTAACCACTGGACCACCAGGGAAGTCCCCATGAACAATCATTAAAGGCCTGAGAAATAAACCAAGGGGCTGAGTTTTGCCTCCAGAATGCCACAGGGGCACAGCCAAAATCCTCAGGGAGGCTGCATCCAGGCGGAGGCCTGTGGGCTGTTTCGGGCTGTGGATGGGGGTGGGGTATGTGTCAGTGCAGATGACCCTTGACCCAGGCCTGCCTCCCCTCACCCAGGGCAGGTGTCTTGTCAATGGTCAAAGCCTAATGTCTAGAAGGGTGCCTACTCCTAGGTGTGTGTCCTAGGCTGGGGTGTCCTGAGGGATCATGGAGAAAGTGGAGAGATGTGGTACCTCGAAGACTTGGGCAGAATACTGCTGGCTGGAGAGGGATGGGGAGGGGATGGGTGGCTGGTAAGTCAACGTAGGGCCAGCTCCATCCTTAATGAAGTGACTGATTGTGACATGTGGTGAGACTGCAGGAACATTCTGAATCATTATTTGGTCAGAACACAAATCTCTTAAATGTCATCAACACAATCTGCCTGGGAGAAGAATGACTACTTCCTGCCAATAGGAGACCATCTTAGAGGAACCTGACCCAGCTGTCTGGTACAGAGCCCCCCCCCCAAATAGCATGCCGTGTGGTCTTCCCGGGGGCACGGACTCCACCAGTGAGAAGGAACTTTAGGGTTTTAGTCACAGATACCCAGGGCGCCCAAACGTCCACACCAGTTTACAGGTCACCATGACATGCAACGCAGAATGCCTGTCTCCGTTCCTCCTTAGTGACCTGGAAAGAGATTTTTCTACCCAGGCCCCAAATTAATTCTGTGAGAATGGCTGCTATTAATTTTGTGCGCAGAATGACTTTGTCCCACCCACCCCTCTTCTCCGGTCCGCAGGGATCCAGTGCCTGGGCTGCCCTCCCTCTCCAGGCTCCCCGCGGGCAGCTGACATGTTTGAACGTCCATTAAGAGCTGCAGACGCCGGCCAGTCTCCCCGGGTCAGGGGCTTGCTGCGATCGGTTCCGGTCTCTACCCTCTATGGTGATGGCCTAGGCCTGTAGCAGAACGGCGGGGGGGCGGGGCCTAGAGAAGAGTGAGGGTGAGGGCGCCGGTGAGGGCCAAGGGCAAGTGGGCGGGGCGGGGCAGGGAGCATTTCCTCCGCCAGGCCCGACAGTGGGTGGGTGAGGCGCGGTGGGCGGGGCCCTCGCAGCCGGTGGCTTTTGAAGCCTCCCCGGCTGAGGTGGGAGAGGGGCAGCCGGGAGAAGTTGGCAGCGGGCCTGGGGAGGGGAGGCGGAGGAAGGGGCCCTGCGTTCCCTAAGCGGCGGCGCCGACGCCCCGGCACGTAGTTCACTCCTGCGAACGCAAGATGCGGTGGACACATCACCCGCGCTGCCAGGCTAACCACCAGCTTGGGGCCAGCCGGGCTCCGGATGACCCGGGCTCAAGGGCAGCGCGGCGCGGCTCGATCCCCGGCCGCCGGACGGTCGGGGAGCTCCGGGTCCCTCCGGCGGGAGTGGCCGCTCCCCACCCGAGACCCCGCTCCCGGCCGGGCAGGGCCGAGCGCCGGACTCAGCAGGGGAGGAGCGTGCAGAGGGCGAGCGATCTTTCTCGCGGCGAGGCCGCCCAAGAACCCGGCTTCGGCGGGGTGCGGCGAGGTTGTTCCGCGCCGGCTGGAGCGGACACGCCTCCTCGCCGGGCACCTCACTCCGGAGAGGAAAGGGAGAAGCGGAGGCGAGCCCCGCAAGGCGAGCTCTCCGCCGCGCCCAGCACAGGCGGGGCTAGAGGGACAAAGGGGCGCCCTTCAGAGCGCTCGTCTCCGCGCCGGGGTTCAAGGCTGTCACGGTACAAAAGCTCCGACAGGAAAATACCCCGCGGGGTCCCCGCCGCAGAAAGGAGGGGGCGCGGCCCCGCCCCAGCCCGCCGCCCTCGGACGTCGTGCGTCAGCGTGCCCGGCTCCGGGCTCCAATTTCCGCCCCTCCTCCCGCCGGCCAAGGGGGCACGCCCATCGGCACGCGCACGCCCCGAGGCCGGGTGGGCGCCTCTCTCTGTACGGATTGGCCCTGCCGCGAACCTGAGGGCCAATGGCGTCCGCCCTTGTCCTCGGCCACGCCTCCTCCCCAGGCGTGGGCGCGTGACCGCTCCATCCCGCCGATGCGCGCTCCGGGATCCCCGCCCCCTCCGCGTGCGCAGCTCTCCGCTGCCGCCGCCGCCGCCGCCTGTAACCTGCGCCGCCAGGATGTGGCTGGGGGCTGACGTCGGGTCCAGATGTGGCCCCGGCCCCGCCCACCCCCGGGGCCGGGCCGCCCACACCGAGCCGCGGCGCGCGCGGCGGCTGTCCCGCCTGCCACAATGCGCGGCGAGGCTGCGGCCGCGACTTGGCGCGGTCGTCCCTAACGTCGCCACTCGGCATCCTTAGGGCAGGCCTCCCCTGACGCCCCGCGGGGACCCAACTCGCCCGCGCCCCCCATGCGCTCACTCTTCGGTGCCCAGCCAGGCGGGCGCCTCGCAGACGCGGAGCCGCGCGGGTGACGGCAGAGGCGGCTGCGCGCCCAGCCCAGCCCGCGGAGAGGGCGCGCCGCGCCCCCGCCCCCCGCCAGCTCTCCGGAGGCCGTGGGTGCGGATGCGCCGCTGACGACTCGCAGCGACCAGCAGTGCCGCCCGCCCGCCGGCCGGAGCCCGCAGCATGGCAGCCGCCGCCTATGTGGACCACTTCGCCGCCGAGTGCCTCGTGTCCATGTCGAGCCGAGCGGTTGTGCACGGGCCGCGGGAGGGGCCGCAGCCCGGACCCGAGGGCGCGGCCGCTGTCGCCGCCACGCTGCCCCGCGTCGAAGAGCGCCGCGACGGCAAGGACAGCGCCTCGCTCTTCGTAGTGGCGCGGATCCTGGCGGACCTTAACCAACAAGCGCCAGCGCCCGCCCCCGCGGAGCGCAGAGAGGGCGCCGCGGCCCGGAAGGCGAGGACCCCCTGCCGCCTGCCGCCCGCGCCACCACCCGCCTCCGAGCCCACCTCCCCCGGCGCCGGTGGCGCGGCGGCCGCGCCCCTCAGCCCGGCGTGGAGCGAGCCCGAGCCCGAGCCCGAGGCGGGGCTGGAGCCGGAGCGAGAGCCGGGGCCCGCGGGGAGCGGCGAGCCCGGCCTCAGACAAAGGGGCCGGCGGGGTCGAAGTCGCGCCGACCTCGAGTCCCCGCAGAGAAAGCACAAGTGCCACTACGCGGGCTGCGAGAAAGTTTACGGGAAATCCTCGCACCTCAAGGCGCACCTGAGAACTCACACAGGTCAGTGGGGCGGCCCGGGGCCAGTGCGAGTTGCCCGGCCACGCCCCCGGAGCCGCCGGCGGGTAGCGAGGGGAGGTCGGGCCGGGAACGGTAGGGGCCTCGCCCCTGTCCGAGCCGCTTGGGGCTGCGGGCGACACCCCGCGCACCGCGCGAGGCGGGTCCCGGCGCTGGGAGCCGGCGCCCGCCCGGCGACCGCGCCCCCGCCGGGCACGCCCCCTCCCCGGGCGCGCTCGGGCGGGGCCGCGGGGGCGATCGTCGTCATCAGGGCCGGGGCCGGGGGCGGGGACCCCGCCCAGGCCGGGGGGCGCAAGGGCAGGTGCCGGCTAGCTGGGTGGGGGCCGCGGTTGCGGCCGGGGGAGGTGGGCGGCCCGGGAGCCGCGGGGGAGGGGTGTCCTCGCCCGGCCCCTCCCCCGCCGGCCGGGCGCGCGCTCGGGTGGGGAGGGGCCGGCCCGGGCGCGCGGCGGGCGGAGTTCACGCGGGGACAGGGCTGCCTCCAGCCACTCGGCACATTCTTCGCTCTTCTCTTCCTGTAATTTTTCCAGCGCTCTAAGGTTTAATTTGTCGAAACCAGAGCCAGCGGCGGCCGACGCGGGGGGCGGTCCCGGGTCCTCTCTCGCGGCTCTTTGTGGGAGCCCCGCCCCTCCGGCCGGCGGGGGCGCGCCGGACCCGAGGGGCTCCTGGGGCCCGCTGCGCTTTCTCTCGAAAGGAGCGCCCTGCCTCCTGCCCGTGGGTTTGCGCCGCCCTCCTCCCCGCCGTGCTCTCACCTGCCGGGGCCGGATGCGGGCAGGCAGCACCTGCACGGGGGCGGGCAGCCGGAGCCGGCAGCCTGGGATCCGCGGACCGCCGCCCGCCCCCGACCCCAGGGCAGCATTTCCCTTCGCGCGAGTCCGGGACTTTGTCATTGATTCCTCTGTGGTGGTTTTTTGTTTTTTAAACACAAAAGTGGAAACAACCTTTTAATGGGTAAACAACCTTTCTTTCCCAGTTTGGTTTAAAGAATCGTGTATTTCATCTGAGCTTACGCGAACTCTTCTGGACACTTAGGTCTTCCACCTTTGGGACAGTTTTTAAGCCTTTATACTATTAACTTCGTGATCAAAGGTTTCATCTTCTCATTTGTAAAATAACTCACAAACTGATTACATGACTGATTTAAAAACCGCAGTAGTCTTCAAGAACCTAGAGCTGAAAGGCTGTTTCTCCCGGTACATTTGGAACTGAGTCGGCCCAAGGTCTGCGGGTGTCAGGTACCGTGGATCTCACGACCTCTTCCCCCCCGAGGCTGTCCCCGCATTTCTGGTCCCATGCTGTGGCCGCTCAAACCACGTGGCAGGTGGTGGGGTCGCGGGTGAAGGCGGGCCGTTTCTAGGCTGTCTGAGTCAGAGTTCGGGCTGTGTGGACTCATGAGGGGGGTGGGGACGTTACTGCAAGAGTGGGTGTGGTCGTGGGGGAGGGGCGAAGCGAGGTTTGGAGCCTGGTGGACCCCGAGTACCCGGGCGGGGCCAGGGATTGGGGTGCGGCTGGGGTTGAGTACCTCGTTGAGGCGAGGCCAGTACTGGGTAGGGAACTTGATTGGAAAACCTTTCTGCAGCCTCTTTTACTGTGGCCTTCCACCCGGCAGCACCCGGTAGCCAGCTTCGCGAATTGCGGAGGGACTGGCCCGGGGCGGGGCTCGCCCGGGCCTCCGCCGGGGGATGCCTTCCGGGTTGCCTCAGCCCCCCTGGTCCAGGGTCCATGTGCCCTGCGCAGCACAGGGCAGGATGGCTAGATGCTTGAGTCAGGGGCGCTGGGAACCCGCGCCTTCACAGTGGGGTGGAAGCCAGCCTCTCTGGGGTGCCTGTAAGCCCAAGGCAGCCAGAAGAGGATGGATCCGTACTTTGCCTGCAAAGTACTGTGTCTGTTCTTAGAGCAGGAAGCCGGCCCCAACCTCCAGGTGTGCAGAAACTCTGGAGCCCCACCTCCAGAGCAGTTGTAGACCTCCAAGTCAGGAGTGCACAGGGTTCCCTTGGGGCCTTCGGAAATGCAGATTTCCAGGTACCAGATGTTGACTGCAGTTTAAGGGGTCCCCCAGGTGAATCTGCTTATGAACCAAGAATCTACCTCTGGTCCAGGGCACCTCCAGGAAGCCTATTTCCAGGCTAAGCCCAGGTGTGCAGAGCATAAGTCACTGGTGTTCATAGAGGGGACAGAGGTAGCCCACAGAAGGGAGAGGAAAGGCAAGTTGGCTGCAGGGGGTGACCGAGAGGTGACCCTGGGAAGACCCGAGCAACAGCCCCTGGTTTGTGGGCTCCCAGAGTGTTCTGTGGTGGGAGGGGTGGTCTCTGCAGGCAGTGGCTCAGGTCATGCCAGGCCTTTCATTAGGGACCCCCCCTACTCCCATAGCAATTGTATGGTGGGGAGTGAATACCAAAATGACCTGTAGCCAAGGAGGCAGTTGGCACCTTGCTCTGCCTAGCTTTGTGACCAGGGACTGGTTCCCAGGTCTCCCTGCAGCTTGGTGATGTCTCCCTTGACCACCTGGAAGGTGTGCGGGAAACGAGGATGTGTGTACGTGAAATTACTTTGAGAGTTCCTAGGGTCATGGTTTTTTTTTTTTTTTTTTTTTGATGTGGACCATTTTTAAAGTCTTTATTGAATTTGCTACGGTATTGCTTCTGTTCTATGTTTTGTTTTTTTGGCTGCGGAGCATGTGGGATCTTAGCTCCCCAACCAGGAATTGAACCCTCACCCCCTGCATTGGAAGGTGAAGTCTTAATCTCTGGGCTGCTAGGGAAGTCCCCTAGGGGCATCTTTGACTCTGGGGGCACCTGGGCTTCCTGGCTCTGCTCTGATCTCCCACCCCCACCCCTAACCGACTGCACGCAAAGAGCTGCTGCTTGTCCTGGTTAGCTCTGTGGCTGTGTGGTCCCCCAATGGTCATCCTAGGAACTCATGACCCTCTGTCACATTTAGGTAACTGTTGATGTTATAGCAAGCTCATGATAAAACAAAACAGAGACACAAACGTCTTTGCAACTTGAGCCCCTTGTTATTTGCTTGTTCGTAGCTTCCCAGCCCAGACCTGGGAGGTTTGCTAAGACTCGCTTTGGTGACTGCCTAGACCAGGAACAGATTTTCTTGGAGGCTGAAGGGCTCTGATTTGAAAATTCAAGGACTTAGAGAAGGGAAGCTCTGGACCCCTCTGAGGGCAGACTCCCCGCCCGCCCCCCGCAGCTGTCCAGGTCGCACATGTTGGAGGAGGTTCCTGCCTGTTGTCCAGGATGGGGCGGGGGGCAGGGGGTGCTTGGTGAGCACCAAGCAGAGTGGCCGCAGTCTTTCTAGGCAGACATATCACAAATACATTCCTACCTATTTGTTCCCACAAAGGATTGTTTTCACAATGCCTCTGTGCCCTGTTTTCCCTCCAGCGCTAGTGGCGAAAACCTCTCCTTGCATCCTGGGCTGGGCCCGTCTCAGCAGCTCTGGGGGCCTGGCCAGGAAGGTGGGCACTGTGCTGGACACAGCCCCTCCCTCCTGCAGCCCCAGAGAGATGTTCCTAGCCACCTGGCCCTGTGTGGGGTGGGGTGGAAAGTAGAGTGAGACTTCACTGTCTCAGCCATTTCCTGTGATAATTTGGGGCAGGATTTCTTTGAAATTTACCCTGACCCACTGAACGAGGGATTCGATCCCCAGTGAGATTACTGGGGCAAGGATTTAGGTCCCCTCCCCCAACCCAAACTCTGGCTTTAGAACATGGTTTCCAAGCACGCTGCCCGCCCGGACCCCTGGCAGGTGCTCCCCTGGGCAGCTGCGTTGGAAAGGCAGCCTGTCAGAGTGGAGGGTGGCTGGCCAGGATCTCCTTCGCCCAGAGCAAACCAAGCTGGCAGAAGGCCAGCACTTTGTCTAGGACACGGCCAGGCCAGCAGCTCCCGCCCCTGCTCGCTCACAGTCGCAGGCTGCCAGTGGGCCTAGTTGTGAAACTCTTCAAACAGTGCAGAAGTGTGTAGACAGAATGTGCAACCCTCCCCTCCCCCAGCTAACCACTGTTGCCCTTTACTGGTGCATCCCTTTCCAGACCCTTCTAATGGACTTTTGTGTATACACGCAAGCACGTGCATCCATGGAGTAGGTGATTTAAAAACACACATGTAGGATCCACCAAACACATTCCACCGAGGCTTTTGTCCTGTGTATTTGCTCAGTGAGGCAGCTTCGTTCTTTTTCGTGGCTGCATAGTACTCCAGGGTGCGGCTGTGTGCCTGTATTGTCACTTACCCAGTCTCTTACCTGCTGGAAGCACAGCTGCGCTGCTCTTCTTGTTTGTGTGCTGTTAGAAGCCATGCAGCAGTAGACTCTGGTGCGTGTCTTGGTGTCCAGCTGGCGTTCGTGTGGGATTGAGACCTGGTGGTGGTAGTGACGGGGGCATAGGCAGCATTTAAATGTGTGGTAGAGCTACTCTGTTGACTTAAAGGACACATTATGTTTTGAAAGGAAACAGGCTGACAGATCTTGGTCTCCCCGGTGCTAAGTTTCCTGCTGTGTCTCTGGCTGACTTTTTTTTTTTTTTTAAACTTCTTCCAGTTCTCCTTTTGTACACGTGAAAGCATCATATTGAGAACATTTGAAACAAACTCAACAAAACCATTGTTACTCTTGCATCCCTCACGACCGGCTGTCCTGCCATCCTGACTCAGCTTACCCGGTGGCCCGCAGCCCCTGCCGCAGTCAGGTGTGCCCCCGGCGGCCTCCTGGCATGGCCTGCACTGGGCGGGTGTGGGGGGCACCGATGTGATGCCATTTGCTCCCCGCTCCCCTGGCTGAAAGCGGATTTGAGGCCCTCCCTCCTGTGTGAGCATCTGATTAGGACCACGCTTCACTTAGCCAGAGGCCCTGTGTGTGTGGCTTCAAGCCTCTGGAACCAACAGGGTTGGGGGCTCTGCCCCTTCCCAGAAGGTGCTGCTGAGTCCACTCGTGGCGGCCCCCACGCTCTCAGGGCCTGCCTGCTCTGACAGGCTGAATCCTGAATCCCGGTGGTTGTTTGATTCCTAGACGTGGCATATCAATAGGGCAAGGGTAAGATACGTTGCTGGTGCCTAAAAGCAAGGGAGGAAGCAAACCAAAGGGTTATTCACACGCACGCATGTGTGTTTAAATATATAACTTGAGAAACCCCACAAAACCCCACAGCACTGGAGCAGACCCAGGGCATCTGCAGAGGCTGCAAGGTCCTCCCTGCCGTGCCCGGGGCCTGCGCTCCGTGACACCTGACCTTCCCAACAGAGATCTGGAGCTCTCAGGGCACTGTTAAGGTGTGTCTGGTTTGTGCCCTAAGAAGGCAGTAAAAATAGTTTTTAAAATAAAAACTTGTAGAATGACGCACTCAGTGCTCACGCTGTGTCGTGCACATCCACGCAGCTTGCCAGGGGCTGGGCCTTCCCTTTGCAGTACTTTCCAGTACACTGTTTCATCTTCACAAGGACCCTATGGAACAGGCACTGCAATTATTACTAGTTTTTAGATAAGGACACTCAGGCTCAGATGGGTTAAGAAATATGCTGGAGGTTGCACAGCAGATGAGGGTGGAGCCTCCCCGGCTTCGGGGTGTGGGTGTGCCCTCGTGCCTGTCTCCACCGGGTTCCAGGGAACGGCGGATGAGCAGGGCCTCAGGGTGTTAGAAGCCCAAGTGCCCTTCGCACACCGTTTCCCCCACAAATTCTCATTACTTCTGAAACGTTAAGGGGTTGTAGGATGAACATTCAAATACTCTTCTTCTTGAGTCATTAGTTAATATTCTGTCACCCTTTTTAAAAATCCTTTCTTCCCTCTTTCCCACCTTCCCTCTCTAAATATTATGTTTTCTCCCTCCCCTGCCTCTCATCTCTCTAAATATTACACGTTATCTAACATACAGTCCATATTGAGCTTCTCTAGTGACCCTCCCAGGTGGCCCATACAGGAGCCGGGATGCGGTTAATCACACATTGCATTTGGTTGTCCTAATTCTTTAGTATCCCTCAATCTGACACTAAGAGACACTAGTGTGCCCCCCCATCTTTTGGTCTTTGGTGCATTGGCATTTCAGGGATCCAAGCCAGTTGACGTATGGAACGATCCCACAATCTGCATTGGTCTCATTGTTTCCTCATGATTAGATCCACTTTAAACAATCTTTGGTCAAAACTACAACGCAGGTGATGCTGGGCCCTCTGTGCACCACAGTGCTGGATCGCGGGTGAAGTGGTGTCTGCCAGGCTTCTCTGCTGTACAGGGCTGTTCTTTTTTGACAGTAAGTGACGCTCTGAGACCGTGGCTTTCCAGAGGGCCAGGGTAGGGTGCTGCTGGTCCTTCGCGGAGCCAGGTACCGTGCTGGGGTGCCGTCTGCTCACCTTTATTCAGCCCCTTCTGCCCAGTCCACCTGCCAGGCTTCTGTTCATCCTCCAATGTCCTTGACTGGACAGGTGCTGGGTTTTTCAGGTTTGTTGTCGGAAGTCTTTTTAAAGTAAAAGTGCAGCTCAGGAGAGTCTTAGGAGCTCCTTCCCCCAAACAAACCGGATCCCCTGATTTTACGTTGGATCAGATGTTTCCAGATGGTATTTGGAGCAGCTCAGGAGGTGTTCGTGGGCATGTTCTTCTCAGTCAGCCCACCCACACCTCGGCTCTGTGCCTGCTGGTGACCTGTCTCCCAGGCCTGGGCGGGCAGGGCCTGCAGCCGGTGACACACTTAATTTCCTGGTGGGTCTCAACATGCTTTCCAGAAAAAACCCAAATACGGATCTAAGTCCACACACCTGAGCCTGTTTTCCTTTCCTTTCACAGCCCCAAATGGGATTATTTTCTTGAGAAGTCAGTGTCCCGTCAAGATGGGAACAACCTTCTGAGTGTTCGCCTAGCCTGGCGGGTCAGAAGCAGCTGCTGCGGTGTGGCTGGGATGGGGCAGTGGGGACAGAGGCCCCCAGAGCCGAGCACCGGGCTCAGAAGGCCTTGGCCACTGCCCTGGGCCAATACAATGGAGGCTGGAACTCTAACTTTCTACCCTGCAGGCAGTGATTTGACACGAGGCACTTAACGTAGGACAGAAGGACTCCTCACCCAACCCAAGTTCTGCCACACACACACACGCACGCACGCACGCGCGCGGTACCCTGTGTGTTGTGGCTGACCTGAGCATCCGAGGCTGGAGCGTGTTTCTGTGGAACCTGTGACTCCCAGTTCCACGCTCAGTTTTACACGTCGGGGCCCACCCTCCCCCCCCAGCGTAGAGGCCCTGCAGTGAGGGGGCTGCGTCCCCTCGCTCCTCTGGTGGCTGGGCTCTGCCGTGTCCTCCACCTGCTCCCGGTCCCCTGCTGAGCCGGGTGGACTGGGGCATCCTCCCCGTTTGCCATGGGCCTCGTGTGTGTGGTGCGGGCGGCCTGGCCCAGAGCGGCATCTGCACTGACATTGTTCTGAACGCACAGCACGGGGCACGCTCCAGGTTTTAACTGTGATGTGTGTGCGGGGGGTGGAGGTGGGGATCTGTTTATTGTTCTCCTTTTTTGAAGTTCATCACGCAAAAAACACTTGCTAACCAGGAACTTGGCCGCACTCTGTGGCCATTGGCCAGTCTGTCCCAAGGTGACCTGTTCGGAAAAGTGCTGAGACTTGATGCCTCAGTTTAAATGTCCCTGCGCTGCTGCCACAGGGGCGTGGCCTGCCTGCACAGATGGGCGACCCGTGGTCCCGGAGCACAGGGCCCAGGCCTGGCTCCTGGAGCCAGAGCCCAGGGCGCGTGGTGGGAGAGCTTTGCTAGTTGGCAGTCACTCACCAGAGAGCGCGTGGCTCTGCCTGTGTCAGGCTCCTGCCTCGAAGGGGCTTCTGGCGCCGGCCTTTGTCCTGCAGACGTGGCCAGTGGGAAGGAAGCTCAGGTGTGAAAGAGGGTGAAGCGGTCTCAGGAGCTCAGGGGGCTTCCTGCCCCCACCCGGGGAGGGGCCCCAGCAGGGTGCTGGCTGGGCAGCCAGGCAGGGACCTGGGGCCCGGATGGGGCTCCTCATGCCCTTGGGTTAAGTTGACCCAAGGTCATTCTCCTCCAGTGGGAGCAGTACAGGAATTTCCTTCTCCTGTAAATTCCTTCTCTGAGCTTTTCACTTGTTTTTAACTCACTTTTGTTGTATAAATGCTCACTAAAAAAAAAAAAAAAAAGGATAGAGAACTTGTTTGGGGGCCAGAGGAAGAAGCTAAAGTTAATGGCAGATCAAAACTAGAGGTTTTTGCAAGAAAGTGTTGGGAAAGAGAGGAACCAGAAAAGGCGCACACGAGCCTCAGCCCACTAGGAGGGGCGGAGCGGGGCCCCAGGGGCCCAGGCGTGTCTTTGGTGGGGAGTGGTATTTTGCCTGGGCCTTTGGCTGGCTGAGTTGCTCAAAACCAAGTCTGAGATCAGGGAGAGGGTCTGGGAGGTGGGGGGTTGGCACCGTGGGTGCTCCCTTATCCGCAACAAACCTCACAGGTTTTCACTGGAGGAGGGACAGTGAGTGGGAATGAGTCACGTAGTTGCCACTGATACTATCACTGCGTGATGGGCAGTCCCACGTGCTTCCCTAACCTCTAACCATTGTCCTCCATCCCCAACCGGCCACTCTGGTTTGCCCACTGGCTGTGGGTGGTCCTTTCCCACTGGGCATGCTGAGTGAGCATGGCAGGGCGGTGGGGCTCAGGCGGTGTAGACGCCATCCACAGGTCCCCTCCACCCATCACTGAGGTCTTACCCGAGTCCCACTCTGGAAGGATTTCCCCATGTTTGTTCATCAGTTGCCATTTTTGTCACTGAGCACAGGCGTTGTGGCGTTAGGAGGCCCCCAGGGACTCCAGCTCCTGCAGCCCTGGGTGCCAAGGGTGGTTCCCCAGGTTTCCTTGTCTTTTCCAGAGTGCCCTCTCTGGGCGGCTTGCATGGCAAATCCTGTTTTCAAAAGTTGCCTTGGGAATTCCCTGGCAGTCCAGTGGTTAGGGCTCTGCACTTCCATTGCAGGGGGCATGGGTTCGATCCCTGGTTGGGGAAGTAAGATCCCACATGCTGTGCGGCACAGCCAGAAAATTTTCAAAAATAAAGTTGCCTTGTTGCTTGGCCTAAGGCACTGGGGGTATTCCCCCGGGAGAGTCTGAGGGCCTTTGCAGGATGCCATCTTTTATGATGATGAAATGTCTTTTAGTATTTTCTCCGAGCCCTCTTCGAGGTGGGGCCCCGAGCATTCACAGCATAGGCCTCGTGATGTCGTATTGGCGATCAGGGTGGTTGCCCTAAGTTACTGGCAGGCCTCTGGGGTTTGCAGGAAATTCAGCCTTGGCTTCTTACAGGTGCTGATTTGAAGCTGTCCTTCCCTGATACTGGGCTGGGTGTTCCGTGCTAGCATCCTGCTTTGGACAGGTTGCGTCAGTCTTAAGTTCACTCACTTTAGCTTTTGGAAAACGTCACCCTTTCTCTCCCTTTCCCTGCTCGTCTCCCTGACTTACGAACCAAGTGTTTTAACTCCTTCCCATATTCAGCTCCTCCCGTCACGTGTTCAGCACTGCACGGGGCCTCGGGAGGCAGACACGTGTGTGCACGTGTGTGTGTGCAGGCATGCGAACCAAAGCTCAGGACAGTTGTTTCTGTGGAAGGAAGCCCATCGGGAGGCCTCTGGCCAGGTGGCTCCTGCTGCGGCAGGCAGGGGGCTTGTCATGCCGAGGCTTGCCCTGCAGGAGCCAGGAGGAAGGCGCAGTGTGTGTCCAGCTGAGGCTATAGGGGCAGCGCTGGCCTTAGGGTGGAGCGGGCATCCTGGAGTCGAGCTGGAGGTTGTGAATTCCCAGGCCTCAGTGGGGTACTTGTTCTGGGGCCATTGTGCCCTCGATCGGGGCCAGCAGCCTGGCATGGGGGTCTGAGCCGAGCTCTGTGGCTGCCCAGTGGAGGGTGCAGCCTGGTCCTCACATTTCCTCCTCCCCTTCTCCCTCCACCCCGCTCCCTCCTCCTCTCCTCACACCTGGGGTCTAAGCACATTTTTAACCTGCCCTCAGGGGTTTCCAGTCCTCGGCACAGGGGAGGGTCCGGCACAGGGGAGGGTCCGTGTGCTGGGGAGCAGGGCCCAGGAGGCTGGGGAGGCCTGGAGACGCCTCTCCTTTGTTCTGTGGCCTGGCTCAGCCCCGGAGACCGGAGACCGATGGGCAGAGGTCTGGGGTGGGGCTGTGGCTTCCTCCTCCGTCGTCTGGGCCCCTGGGGACACCCTGGCGGCCCTTCCTGTGGGGTGTTAGAGGCAGTGGCCTAGCTGTTCCTGGTAGGTCAGCATCCTCCTACACAGCAGAGGGAGAGGTAAACACTGGGTCCCCTTGGCAACCGGCTGAGCCGCGGCTCAAAGTACTTGTGGCAAGAGAAGCTCTCGTTGTCTCATATTCCTAGGATGGGCTTCTATTTTGATTTTTTTTTTCTTTAATTAGCTGGAGTGACTAAGATACCAAGATGCCTGACCTGGTTCCTAGAATTTCTTAATAAACGTTTATATTCCCTTTACAGGAGGCATGTTTCTTGCAGTGATTCATGGGCATTTTCTTTTCAGCTGTGGAGAGGCCCTGGCGTGGCAGGGCGGGGGTGGCACAAAGGGCCCCCACTGCTGACAGCTGGCACGGTTGCAGGCCGGGGCGCTGGCAGGATCCCGGCGCGGGAGTGCTTGCGTAAACACTGCCCCGGGATTGTGTGGGCTTGGAGGTTGATGACGCTCCGTCGAGTTTTGGGGAGATGCCTCTCTCATCTCAGGGTGTTCAGAGCCCCATAACAAGCGCCCAGAAGTCTGTCTGAGCCCAAGCAACGCCCTCCCCACCACATGCCAGGTCCTCCTGGGAGGCCACGGTATGAACTAGTTTATACCTTGGTACAAGGTGACACTTTGGTGTTTGATGTTAAGCTGTAACTGCTCTCGTCGGTGGCTGGGCTGGTGTCCCATCTCAGTGGGAGTGCCTGAGAGGGTCCGGGCCAGGACGGGAGCACCTCTCTGTGGGTGAGACTTGGCGGCAGGCCTTGCCCTTTACCTGGGGCTGCCTTGGGCTGCCCTGCTCCATCCACCTGTGAATTAGCTCCTGCAGAGGCGTCTGCCCCCACCGAGGAGGTGCCAGGTGAGTCTGCAAGAAAGCTGACCTCACCGATTTTACCATGAGTGGATCCGACCCAGGAGGCCGTCTGCAGAGGCACGGCAGGTTTGTGCCCAGGGGCCCATCTTCACGGGGGGTGTGCAGGCCCCTTGGCTCCCTACCCTCGGCACAGACAGGGCTGCCCCCTGGGCCCCCACTCCGGCCTCCCTGTCGACCCCACGCGGGTAGCTGCGTGGGAAGCAGCTCCCTGCGGAGGGGTCTGTTGGGGTCACCGGGGCAGGGTGTCAGAGGTTCTGTCTGGTGCCTGGTGCCCTGTGCCCTTTGTAAGTCCTGACCGTCTGGACTTTGGACTTAGAGTCCCGTGCTGTTGCTGTGCCTCATCCCGGGCTCATGGAAGCTTGACTCCACGTGTGCTGTGTCTTAGTAACCTTGGTCAGGAGCCTCTCGGTGTTTTGTTTTTATCAGAGAAAGGCCTTTTTGTCTGATTGTGCACAGTCATTTAAACAGAGGCAAAGTGCAGCATTGCTGAGGACGCCTGGCCTTGGAGGGAGAACAGAGGGAGCCTGGCTCCAGGTTCTCAGCTGTGAAGCAGGCTGGGCACGCTGACCTCTGTCCTCTGAGACTGTGTGTAAGGCACCCATTGGGAGGTGTGTGTTTGTGTGTGGTGTATGTGTAGTGTGTGTTGTGTGCATGTGTGTATATGAGTGTGTGTGTCTGTTTAACCTGTGGGAGCAGAATTTCAGAATGGACAGTTTTGCTGACTTCTCTTTTGGAAAGAAACAGATGATTCAGAACTACTTTTTTGAAGCAGGTGCCAGCTCATGTCTCAGGGCCTCCTGGAGCTGCCCTGTGGCTCTGCATGTGGGTGAGCTGTGTCCCAGCCTCAGCTCCCGCCTGGCAAGTGCCAGTCTATCCTGGGCCACAGAAAGGCAGTGCAGACAGTGTGGCTCCCAAGGCCTGTTGCTATGGAAGCCTGCTGCCCAGAGGCTGTGCTTAGGCTAGGGAGTGGTGCCCATGCAGGTGAGCCTCATTTGTTACCAGGTACCAGCCGCTTGGCCCTGGCCACACTCTTTAAAGACAGAAGCCGCTGAACTGGAACCTTTTTTTTTTAATTAATTAATTAATTTTTGGCTGTGTTGGGTCTTCGTTGCTGCGCGCGGGCTTTGCCTAGTTGCGGCGAACAGGGGCTACTCTTCATTGCAGTGCGCGGGCTTCTCATTGGAGTGGCTTCTCTTGTTGTGGAGCATGGGCTCTAGGTGTGCGGGCCACAGTAGTTGTGGCTTGTGGGCTCTAGAGCGCAGACTCAGTAGTTGTGGCGCACAGCTTGTGGGGCTTAGTTGCTCCGAGGCCTGTGGGATCTTCCCAGACCAGGGCTCGAACCCATGTCCCCTGTGTTGGCAGGAGGATTCTTAATCACTGTGCCGCCAGGGAAGTCCCTGAACTGGAACCTTGAGGTGACAGCCCAGGCCCCTATCCCCAGAGCAGCTCTGGGTGTGCCCGCGGCCTGGGGTAGAAGTAGGGGTGGCGCCCTCCACCTCCTCTCTGCTGGGCGTCACTGGTCTCTGCCGTCTCATGGTGATGAGTGGCTATGCCATTCCTGCCAGATGACCCCACCCGGATGGATGGGGCACTCTGGGTGGGGCTTCCAGAAGCCGGCCGTCGTTGGGAGGGGTGCCCACCTCGGGGAGGCTTTCGTGACTGGCAGCCTCTTCGGTCGGAAGGCTAGAGATCTTGTTTGCAGTGGAAGCGGCCCCTTCAGGTAGAGGGCACCGTCCCCGGGGCCAGGGGATCCCGCTCAGGACTGACAGGCGCTGTTTGACGGCCTCCTGGGCTGCTGGTCTCAGTAGCTTCCCACCTCTTGTTTGCAGGGGTAGTTGCTCTCAGGAGCTTCGGGCCGTCTGTGGATTTATTCCCCCTTTCTTCTCTCTTTTTTGGGCCACAGCTTTATGTTTTCAGATACGAGAATTGTTTCCTAGAGGGAAGCATGAAAGCACTCCTGAGGCTGGCTTTTCAGCTGTGGAACCACAGTTCGTGCCCCTTTCCTGCTAGGTTTTCACCCTCGCATAAGTGCGTTTGGCATTAAGATGCTTCCTGTGTGGTCTGAGGGGACGACATTGAAGGAGTATGAGAGCTGAGGGCCTGTATCCTGAGGTGACACCTGGGCACCAGCGTGGCCGTCCTTCCTCTGTCCTGGCATCTCGTTTCAGAGGACATTTGTGAGTGCCCCAGCGGGGCAGGGGCTGTTCCAGGGGTTTGCTCGGACGGAGGAGGGTGCTGAGGACCTGTGTTCCTCCCCTGCTCGTGTGGGCTGGAGTGACCCGGCCCTCAGTGTGGAGAGACCCCTGAGCCCCGGCGCACCCAGCACTCCCGTAGCTTTGTACCTGCAAGGCCTCACCCTGCCCTGCCATGCCCAGCGACACCTGAGCCCCTCCCCACTCCTGCCCTCAGGATGCTCACCTGCTTGAGAAGGCAAGGAGGCGCGAATGGGGTCCAGCCTTGTGTGGGGACCACAACGGGAAGGCGCTTCTGCCCTCACATGTGCCCACCTGTGCCGGCAGCACTCTGGGCCGCAGTGATGCCGACCAGGATTCATGTGTTAGGGTACGATTTCCAAGCACAGGAAATGACCAGGGAGGGTTTTTTGCTCACATGGCCCAGAGCTGTTAAGAGCCGGCCAGCCAGGTCATGGGATGCTCTCTGGTTTGCAGGCTCCAACGGTGGCCGCTGCTGACCCCTTGGAGGATGGAGTCTTGCAAAGCCTGGGGCGGATGGCCCGAGGGCGCCTTGGCTCCCAGGCCGGGACTGGCATCTCTTGGTCCAGGTTCCGTCTGCTTTTCCATCTTCCTTGGGGGCAGAGTTGTCCCTCAGGGGCCCCTCCTTGCCCACTGTGCCTGGTGCCTGCGAGGTCAGGTCGGAGCCTGTTACTCCTGCCCCAGAGGCAGGCCTCGCGCCCCTCCCTCCTGTGCAAACGGGGAACCCGGTTTGTCCTGACATCTGGTCCACACCCCCCCCCACTCCTGCCCCGGGGCTGGGGGTCAGCAGAGTGGTTTCCTGAGCGTCTTCTTCACTGCCCTCGCCCCCATTTTCAGGCCGGGGCCGTAGCACAGACGTGTCCCGTAAGTCCAGCTGGGCCGCTGGGAGCAGGCTGGAAACTGGCCGCAGCCGGGTGCTTGGTATTTGGGGTGGCCTGCCCCTGCCCCACCGATGTGGGCCTGGCTCATGGGGGGTCACCCCCTGCTCCGGAGCCTGGCCTGAGGGGCATCTTTCCACCTGTGAGAAGGGAGAGCTCCGGGAGGCCTGGGCTGTCCTTCAACACTCCTCCTTGAGGCCAAACGCCGGGGTCACAGGATCTGTCCTAAGAATGTGGAGAATGAGTCCTGGTTCTGAGGCTTACAGATTTTTTTCCCTAAAAGCAGTAGAACCTTTCTGTCAGCACATCTCAGTGGATTCCAGGGCAGTAAGGAGCCGGCAGGATGGCCGGCAGGGGTGGGGCGGGAGGGGCTGTGGTCAGGGCCCCTCTGCGCTCCTGGAGGATAGTGCCGGCTGCCCCAAGGCTGGGGCAGGGTCCTGCCTCTACACGGCGGGCCGAGGTCCAGCGCCCGAGGCCGCAGGCTGGGTGCCCCGACGCTTGGGGCCAGGCCGGGGAGTTGGGGCCTGTGGTCTGGGGCAGGTGCTTCCTCTTGGGCCTTTCACAGGCTTGTGGTCGAGGAGGCAGTGATGCGACCCGGGCCACACCAGGGGACAGGGTCGGCCAGCCAGGAGGCACGTGAGGCCACACGCTCCCGGGCGTTGAGGTCCCGGCCCCCGCTGCAGCCCGGCCCAGGAGCACTGGGCTGTCGAGGAGAGAGAAGGGCTGCGGGTCAAGGTGACAGGGCCAGGGCTGGGGGCTGGCCTGGCCAGTGGCCCACACGGACCTGCGTGTGCAGCTGTGTTTGTGGGGTGCCTGGACAGTGCTGGGGCAGGGGACGGTGGGGGGTTCTTCACGGTCCCCTGAGTGCCGCCGAGACCCTGCCTGTGGCTGGCATTTCTGTCCCTAGAGGACTTGGTGTTGCACGGCCAGCGCCATGCGGCCCTGTCCCTGTGAGCTGCCCTGGGCCTGGGAGGCCTGCGCCTCTCCCACCGTGGGGCCCTGTGCACAGCGTTTGGTGAGGGCACCCTGGGGTGAAAGGAGGCACTGAGTGAGGGTGAGGAGTGGGTGGGGTCTCAAAAGGCGGAGAGCTGAGCCGCTCCTGCTGCCCCCGCCCCTTCACCGGCGACAGTGGGGGGCCTGATGTCCCCGCTGGGCAGCACCCACCTGGTCTGGGGTTGTCGCTGCCGTGAGGCCGAGCTGAGTCCCCGCAGCAGGTGCGGGTGGGCGCCTCCCAACACAGGACACCGCTGACCCAGGGCACCCGCTCAGCTGGCTGGTGGCAGGTCTCCGTGTTTTATCCGTACCTTCCCATGTATGACCGGGAGCCCTCCTGGGTGGGCCTCAGCCCCCACTGGCTCGTCGCCTCTCCTACCCTGTGGGTGAAGTCAGTGGTCACCGACTCTGATCCCAGTTCTAGGGGAAGGGCGTCGGAGGACAGGCTTTCCTTGTGCCGTCCCGAGCACCCGAGTGTGCCCACGAGCCCCAGTCCTGGCAAAGGCCCCCGCCGCCCAGCACCCGGGTGAGCCTCCAGCCTGTGTGTCCCCACAGGAACCCGACCTTCCACACAGGACACCAGGTCGATGAGCTGGGCTCCACTGCTTCTGGGAAGATCACCCATCTGTGTTGCGAAAGTATCCTCTTCCTTTTCCTGACCCCGCCACACACACACACACACACACACACACACACACACACACACACACACACACACACACACACACACACACAATCTCTCTCTCCCTCCCTCCCTCTCTCCCCCTCACACACACACACACACACACACACACACACACAATCTCTCTCTCCCTCCCTCCCTCTCTCCCCCTCTCTCTCTCCCTCCCTCTCTCAGCTCAGAGCGCCTCCTTAGCACCAGCTGCCTTTCCTCCCGGGCTGGTCCCCAACCCCTTGGTGAGAAGTAAGACGGACGTGCTCAGGACTCCTCCCCATGCCACCGTCCACATTCGGTCACCCCTGGGCCACCTTCCCCAGCTGCAGCCTGGCTCCACTCATCTCCCCGGGCCCGGTCCTGCTGGAGCCCCACTGCCACCTCTTCCTTCTCCCTCTTCCTACCTGGACCTCGGCCTCGGGGGCTTCCAGGCCAGGGGTGAACCCTGCCACCCTCAACCCAGCCTCTGCTCTAGGGAGGGGCTTCCATGAGGTGATGCCCACATTGTCACAGCGGCTCACTTCCATGCCTCCTCTTTCAAAGGCATCACCTTCAATTGAAGAAGAAATGAAAGCATCACCTGTTCTCCGAACCTTTCAGTTCCCATTCAAGGATGTCCCGGGCCCCCGGTCGTCGGCCCATGTGGTCAGTCCATAGGTGGGCTGGTGGCCCTGCGGCGCCGGCTTCCCCGCCCACCGCGCCACAGCCCCTGCCATCGGGGAGGTACCTACAGGAGCAGTGGGTTGGGTGGCCGGCAGGGCAGGGGCCCTGCCCGTTGGCCTTCAGCCAGGGCTGTGGTGGGGCCACACTCAGGAGGTGGGAGTGCCTGGGGGCTAAGAAACCGCTCAGAGAGGCACAGAGCTGGGGCTGTGTCTCCCTGGCATCACAGGCATCCCCCCAGAGCTTCTCTGGCAGCACCAAGGCTCCCGAGGAGAAGGCTCCTGCAGCCGAGCCTGGGGACCACTTGGGAGACCTGGGTCACCAGAGTGCTGGCTCCTGTGCCGAGGCCACGCTGGACTGGCGGAGGTTTGAGAAGCGCCATTCTTGGTGCTTGTGGGTGGGGAGAGGGGAAGGGGGGGGGTCTTTCCAAAGCTACGAGCCAGTTTCCTGTAAGGGAGGGGGGCTTGGGGGTGGGAGCAGAGAGGCACCGCCCAGCCACTGGGGGGTGGGGGGCAAAGGGCAAGTCAGAGGGGCTCCTCTGGAGGCAGGTCTGGGCTGGAGGGATGTTGCCTTGGTGATGAGAGCCAGGCCCAGACTGTGGGCATCCAGGGGTCGTGAGGGATGGTGGGAAGGGGAGTCCTGTGCGGGCTCCTTACCAGCAGGGTCTGGCTGGGGGCACCAAGGGAGGGGAGAGAAGGGGGGGCGGAGCGGCATGACTCAGGAGGCCAGGGGAAGAAGAAAGGAGAAGTGGGTGTCATGGTGCTCTTCATGTCCCCCGGCTTCTGGGCCTCAGGACTGCATGTGTGCCCCTCCCCTCCATGGGCATCTTTGGGGGAATGCACAGCCCCCGCCCAGGAGGAGGGAAGGTGTGTTCCTAGCAGCCCTTCTCATGCTCGAGTGCTTGCAGCCCGGCTTTCCTGACGGCTCCCCGCGGTCAGCCTCGGCTCTGGTGGCTTCCTCCTCCTCTTGCTGGGCACCCCTTGTCTACTTCTGAAGGCAAGACCCAAACCCTGGGTTTCTCTGCTGGTGAGGAAAGTGAAGAAAAGCGCACAGGACTTGGCAGGATGTCAGGCTGCCCACGCGAGGGAAGAGAAGAGGATTCGGCGAAGCACACCGGAGTGGCTGGTGGCCCCTGCTACCCTCTCCGACTTGGCTTTGCGCTAAAGTGACAGCAGAACCCAAGGGTCTGGCTGTGTCAGCCCAGCCCTAGTGCTCTCTGGGAGGAGGAGGGCCACGCATGGCACACGTGCACACACGTTATTGAAAATGATACGTTAACTGTAAATGATTTGGGAAATTTCAGAAAAGCTCAAAAAAGAGAGATTATGTGGCACCCAGTTGTACCTCCCAGAGCAGTTGCTTGGCCCTGTCCTCACCCTTGGGGGACAGTTCACCAGTGTTCAGCCCCGGAAGCCCTCCTGGCACCCAGGCCTGGCCGCGAGGTCACAGCCGCACAGCCACCTGTCCAGACATGACTGCTCGCCAGCCTCCACGCCTTGGGCTCTGCTTTGCAGCCGTGGTGGCCACCGTGGGCTGTTTGTGGAGGCCTGTGTTCTGTCTGGAACTGAAGTGCAGCTGTGGGGGGGAGTGGGGGCCTACCGCCCACCCACAGGGGCTTTGTAGCATCACACTGTGCGACTGTCATTCCACTGGGGGCGTCCCGGGACCCATGGAAGTGCTGCTGCCCCGAGCTCTCCAGGGACCCACCCACGGTCTTGACCCGGGCACTCTGTTCCCAGAGCAGCTCCTGCCCGGCCCCCGTGGGAAGTGTGTGCCCGTGGGGCCGCGGTGGGAGGAGTAGCCCTCCGGTCGGTTGAGCGGCCGTTGTCCAGGGGGCCGGGGATTTCGGGTGTGCTTGCCTTGTGCTTGCCCAGCCCTGGACCCCGTCTCTGGGCCTGGCCGGTGTCAGCCTGTCAGCCCTGGTTAGCCACCTCCCCTCTGATGCTTGCCCTGGCCTCTTGCCGCGTGAGCCTGCGGGGGTGCCCACCAGGTGGCTGAGGAGGAGATGGGGGCCCAGCGGGAGGATGGGAGTCAGAAGCGCGGGTGGCAGGAGGGGGCTTCAGTCCCTCCAGGCTGCTTCCCGACCCTGTCTTGGGCCTGTGGGGCTCCCTGCGGGTCACAGCTTCCGGCGCCTCTCAGCCCGTGTGAGGTTGGGTGTGAATTAACTAAAGCAGACAAGGTCGAGCGTCCCTAGAATCCCATAAAGCCGGCGGCAGAATCAGCAGTCGGCCGTGTGGCCTTGGATGAACCAGGAGCACTAGGGGAGTTGCCGAAGCCACCAAGTCCTGGGAGAAGCCGTCACGGGAGTTGTGGCCGTTCCTCTGGATGGTGTGGCTCTTCCCTACTGTGTGAAGCCCTTCAGAGGGTCCCAGGGTCCCCGAGCTTTCAGAGCGGTCTGGCCTGTGGCCTCTGTTTTGAAGCCAGTATGCAAGTTGCAGGCCAGAGGGGAAGGGTCTGCCTGAGTCACAGCGGGGAGTGGGCATGGGGACCCAGTGATCCTAGTGTGGGGGAGGGTCGTCCCATAGGTGGCCCAGGCTCTTCCACGCGTGGACGTCTGTGAGCTTCATCTCATTACAGGTCTCGGGGGATGTATGTGAGGTTTCAGGCAGAGTGCCCCCCTTAGGTCCTGTCTTCACCCACTCGTGTTTAGAGAAAGCAGTTGGACGTGTAAAGAAGCCTCCTGGCTGACTTCAAGGGGCCCACAGGGTGGCTTTGGTGTGGGGACAGCCTTCTAGGAGGGCCTCAGGGGTGGTCCGGGCCAGTGCAACAGGCGAGGCCCACCAGGTTCTGAGATGCCCCGCAAGCCGGGCCAGAAGCCAGGGTGCTGGTGGGGCTGCAGCAGTTTTGAACCTGTGAGGAGCCCAGCTTTGAGGACCTTTCTGCAAGAACATGAATAGTGATGGCAAGACTAAGGACACCAGGAGGGTGGACAGCCACGCGGAGAGCTCCATAGTGTCCCTGGCAATGACATGCCTTTTCAGATGACCCAAATCCACCATCCCTGGACCGGGTGGCAGCTTCTGAGTTGGGTCCCATCAACAGTTGGAAAATGTGTGCTCCACCCATGTTATGACTCGCTCTTGGTGCTCTGGGACCAGGTTAGATGTGAGAGTGTTCCTATTTCTCGTAAGAAGTTGACTTTACTGGAAGACTGCAATTTCAGTGCATTGCATTTGTTTTTATTTCTGATTTAAAAAGTCAAGCATGTTCGTGAAAGGATTTGGGAGACAGGAAAGTATTGAGAGAAAACTTAACAAGGAGGAAAAGCAATAACTTTAATCCCACGAGCTACTACGTTAACAGGTCAGCCCGTGTCTATTTTAACATTAAACGTGGTATCGTCCCACACGGTCATTTTACGTTTGGCCCTTTCCCACTCACTGTAACGTTCTGTCATGGTCACATCTCCAAAGTGCCTACTGGCTCTTGGACCTGGCCTTTCACGGTTGCCCAGTGCGTCCTCATCTGTTCGTCCCTGGTGTCCTAACCGGGCCCTGGGTTGAGGAGCTGTGACACCTCCTGTGACTTGCTCTTCTGTCACCCAGGTTGGGCTTGTCCTTGTGATTGTCCTGGGAGCCAGCAAGGGAATGTGCATTTCGGGGCAAATTGCCTTCTAGAAAGGAAGAATGTGTGTGAGAGCACCCAGCCGGCACCCTGGCAGGAAGGGTGTTGTTAGGTGTCCAGGGTGATAAATGGAATATTTATAAATGGAATGGAATATTTATAAATGGAATATTTCCTGCCATATCAATAAACAAAGGATGTCACAGTCACCAATGATTGCAACTCTCCAAGGAGAGCCGGTGAGCCCTGAGAAAACTCAGGGCTGAAAAGAATACCTGCCTTCTAGCAGTCATCAGACTGCAGCCACTCCCTGCGGTGAGCCCTGAGGAAACTCAGGATGTGAAAATACAGGCCCCAGATAGCTGAGGTGCACATCAAAGGAAGGATTTCAGTGAGCCCAGCGTCTTCCCACACCCAGAAAAGCGCTAAATTCCTTAACTTGAGATATCTGGTTTTCTTTATTTAACAAAACTTTTTGACGTTCCCAATTACCTGCTCTTTGTTGCAAAATTCCTGTGTATCCTGGCCCCTCCTCTCCCCTCCCCTCCCCTCCTCGGAGCAGTTTCTCAGAGCTATCTGAAACGCTGTCTCCTGGGCTGCAGTCTTCATTTTGCCCCAAATACAGCTTAACTTGGAGCTCTCGCGTTGTGCATATATATTTTTCTTAAGTCGACAAAGGGCTTTGCAGGACTTGGCTGGCTGGGAAGGCCCCAGACCCGCTCTTTACCCCAGGACGCTCAGACTGCCCTGTCGTACACCGCACCTCCCGGCCCTCAGGGCTGGAGGGCGTGTGGTTTGGCCTCAGACGCCACTGTCTCTTGGCCCTGGGAAGGCGGCCGCAGAAGCTTTTCTCATCTCTGGGGCTCAGGCCACGCCCAGAGCTTTCCATCTCTCCTCAGCCCTGGCGTCCGCCGGGGACTCTCTGCCTGGACTCCGATTCCACCCCTCAAGACCCCCTGCCTCTCTGCTCTGAACATATGGCTCTGGTGGCCAGGGCGGTGGCCGGCCAGGCCCTGGTCAGCGCTTCTGGAGATGTAAATGCAGCCTTGGCCGTCCCCCCCCTCCCGGGGGAGTGTGGGTCTGGGCCCTCCTGGCTAGGTGTGGGCTGGCATGCACCCTGCGGCAGCTTCGGTGACTGAGATGAGTGCACGTGTGACAATGGAGTCACACACGGTGGCTCCAGCCCCTGGCCCTGGGCTGGCCCCGTGGAAGGGTCTCCGAGGGCAGTCGCTGTGTCTTGGGGACGAAGCCCCATCCTCGGGGCCAGGGCCTCCTCGTGGCCTCTGCGTTCCAGGCCCCTGGGGGCTTTAGCAAAGGCTGTGCATTGAAGGGCCAAGCCGAGTGCCCTTAGAAGGAAGGGGGACGTTGCTTCCAGGTCCCAGGACCGCTGGGTGCGACCTCTAGGGGAGTGCAGCTCCCTGACCGCCTAGTGCCGATGAGCCGGCTGCCCTCCCTTTGTCCATCTGCGGCCACCGTGCGGCCGGCCCCCCTGGGGGCGGTCGGGAGTCAAAGTGCCCGCCTCCTAGCCACGCCCTGTGTGCTCAGGGCCTCTGCCTCCCCACCCCCCACCCCGCCTCACTCCGCCGTGTGACCTGGCGAGACCCTCGTTGGGCCTGAGTTCCGGGTCTGTCCCCAGACAGTTTTACTGGGTCAGGTGAAAAGGCGAGTCCCCGTGGAACTAGGCAGGAGCTCGGAGGCCTGGCTTCACGGCACAACCACGGGGGGTTTACACCCGCTGAGGCCCGCCGCCCACACCCGCCGCCCCCCCCCCCCCCCCGCGCCTCCACGGGAGAAGAAGTCAGCCAGGCTAGTGCCAGGGAAGTCACCAAGGCCGTGGGGGAGAAGGCCGGCTCGAAGGGCGGCAGCAGGAAGTCCCCGTGGGAGGGAGGAGGGGAGCCCCGGGAGGGGCCCTGCTGGGTAGAGTCCCTGCCATCTGGCTGGCCCACCCCGAGCTGCCCCGTGTCTGGCCTGGTCCTGGCAGGGGTTGGGCAGCTTCCAGATTTGTTTTCATTTTCAATTCCCTTTATTGCTCAAACCACCTCAGGGCCACAGAAAACAAATCGTTATCCTCAGCCGACCTCAGATTCCTGGCCTCAATTGTTCGCCGTTTGCTAATTTTAGCTTCTGATCATTTCCACCCTCGTCCTCCCCCCAAAGGGAGACACACACCAAGAATAGCGCCAGGAAGGGGGGCGGCGGTGTCTGTGGCCAGAGTTCCCACAGCCATCTGGCCGGGAGTGGGGGCGGCCTGGGGCCTGCCGCGGGGACCCCCAGGCCCTCTCAGCGGGGACCCTACACCCTTGGGGCACGGACGTGAGGAAGAGGAGGAGGACTCTTCTGTTTCTCCTTTTAAACAGAAACCAGGCTGTTTCTGGGAACGCTCCCACTCCCCCATGGCCCTTCCTGGCTCTCGGACCCCTGGAGGCTGCAACTCCCCAGCCTCCAGGGCCAAGGAGACGTGGAGAGTCTGGGGTCCAACGTGGCGCTTGGCTCGGCCAGGCCCGCTCCCCAACCGGGGCCCAGGGCCCCAGCCCGGCCTGCAGGCCACCACCCTGGCCTCAAGAGGGCAGGCCCGGAGCCACTGACCAAAGCCCAGCCTGGGGAGCAGCGAGTGGGCCTCGGGGACCGGGGGAAGGGTAAGGTCCAGCGAGCAGGGTGGCCTCCTGGCCAGGCCTGCTGGACAAGAGAGCAGAGCCTGCGAGCAGCACCCCGCAGCCCCGCCGCCCTCCGTTCTCTGCAGGGGACGCCGGACACCCCCTAACGTGTCAGAGCGCCCCCATTCGGAAACCAAAGTCTAACATGTCTCAGGCTAGAGTAGCGCCGAGTAACGTGGAATAAAGACAGTCGAAGCCCAAAGCACGCTCCTCCCTCCACCGGTGACCACGGAGCTGAGGAGTGGAGAGGGTCCCCCGCCTGTCCCTATGCCCACCCACCGTCAGAGCCGCATCACAGGGAGCAGGCAGCTCCCAGGACACGGCCACCTGACTCCTGATCTCGGTACCTGATGTGCTCCTCTCTCCTTGGAACTGCTGTGGGCGTGGTCTCAATCGGGGCTGCCTGGCCCAGGTTCCGGTCCTGAATGTGGCCTCGTCATTGCCCGCCCTGGATGACGGCCCACCTCTGTGTCCTTGGGCTCTCTGGGCTCCTTTACCTGGATCCTTCCATTTTCTTACTTTTGCTCACTTGTCATCCATTTATTTGTCTTTAACTCTTTTTCTGTGAGACTTTCTCAGTGTTCTCTTTGCAACCCTGAGATTGAGATTTGAGTCTCTGCCGTATCCCCCTGCTGTGTCCTTGCTTTCAGACCCAGTTTCTGGGTCTCCTCTCTTTAAGGAGCATCCTGTTCTTGCTTCACAGACACCATATCTTACCTCTGAGCATGAGTGACAGCTCTGGAAGTTTCATCTCCGCCCCTCTGCATCCCCTGGGCTGCCTCTTTCTGCTGGCCTGTTTGGCGCTCTGGCCCGCCCGCCCACGTCAGAGGCTCTTCTCAGATGTCTGATGGTCGGTGGTGACTCAGAGTGCTGCCCAGAAGCCGGGAGCTGCCTGGGGGTGTACCTGCCGCAGCGCTGGGAGGGAAAGCCCCTTCCCATCGCAGGTGCCACTGCTGCCTCTCGGGCTGTGTTGTCCAGCCCACCAGCCAGGGCCCTCCTTTTGTCTAGAGATGTTATCCAGGAAGGACAGCCAGAGCCCCACCCAGCCAGCAGTCTTCTTAGGGCAAACAAGAAGGCAACTTTGTGGGGAGAGGAGAGGGCTGCCCCAGAGGGTGGTGATCGCATGACTCTGCTGGTCCTGCAACGTTGGAACTCACTCCGGGCTGGGAGGACTCACCTAGGCAGGGGGGACTGGCTCTGGGTGGGGAGGACGTGCCCTGAGGAAGCATGAAAAGCAGAGTTGATATAGCCCCCCTCATCATGAAAATACACCTCGTGGTTCATCCAGAACTCATTGGCCAGAATCAGTTTTCAAGGCCCATCATAGCTGCAAGGGAGTCGGGCAGGAAGCATTTTAACCTGGTGCAATGCTGCTGCAAAAGCTAAAGTCATGTTGTCTGGAAAGAGAAGACTCTAAAATACAAAAAAAACAAAAAACAAAAAGAAAGAAAAAGAAGACCCGGACAGTGGGTGCTGGGCCAGTGGGCACTTAGCTGTTTCTGCCACAGTCGCCAAGCAGCTCCTACACATTTGTCCTTGGAATGGGCAAGTGTTGAGCAGGGAAGTGTCTGGCTGGCAAAGGTGGCCACTGTGTGAGCCAGTGCTAACACATCTGAGGAACCTCGGAAATCACTTACTTTCACCAGCATTTGCTTTTTTACCCAAGTGGCACTGTACTAGCCCTTTGCAGTATCTAAGAAGTACTGACTTATTGCTCAGAAATAAGCCACATGGTCACTGCTGTCATGATCACAAAATGTGAGTGCAATGGGTTTTCCATAGTTCACTATTTGAACTATAGCTGTCAGCTCTCTTTAGGCTTCTCTTGGCTGGGACAGGTTCCCAGACTTTCCTGTTTCCCCTGACCTTGACAGTTGTGAGAGATGGTAGCCAGGGATTGTGTAGAATGTCCCTCAATTTGTATTTGTCTTGTGTTTGTCTTGGGGTGAGACTGGGTTTATGGCTTTGGGGGGAAACTACCACAGAGGTGAAGTGCTCTTCTCATCACTTCATATCAGTAGGAGAGTGGTACCCACGTGACTTACTGCTGATACTTACTTTGTTGCTCAAACGTTCCAGCCTTGGGCAGGGACTGGGTCAGGTTAGCTCCTGTGTCCCTTGGAGCTGCCCCCCACATGTTGGCTTCTGTGCACTTCCTCACTTTCTGGCCTCACAAGCTGCTTCAGGCTGGTCTTGTGTGTTTCCCGCTCTAGTCCTAGAATGAGCCATTCCTCCACAGATCCCTGTTTCCTTCTACTGGAAAGTGGTATTTAGAAACCAAGATCTGGGTGCTGTGGTGCTCCTTGCTCCCAGGGTATTGCTGCTTCTAGCCCTTCCCGGTGGACAGAGCCAGGAAACATGGATGAGTCGTAGCCTTTATACCGTTACTCATTTATCCCTCTGTGTGCACTCGCGTCTAAGCATGGGTTCACACTGTCTCATGAGTTCATGACATCTCAGACACCAGGGCAGCCCCCCAGGAAGGGCTCACTGGCCTCCCCCTGGTTCAGCTATAACCACCCTCTCCAACAGCGAGACACAGGCTCCCACCACCCACCGTGCGTTCACCTGTTTGTTCAGCCCCAGCATACGTGTGAAGCATTTCGGGGATGGTCTACCCTGGATTCTCTCGTGAGAAGCTAGAGCTTTGTTCAAGTGCAGTTCCTCCTGACGGCTCCTTGTCCCTGCCCAATCCCCCACCCCCGGAGGCCATGCCATGTGTTTGTAATAGGGCCAGAGTCTGCCGTCCCAGTCTGCCTTCCATCCCGGGATCCCCAGCCGCCTTTTCAGACTAAACATTTGCAAATATTCAAGCGCATTCATGGTGAAGTACAGCTTATGGGTTTTGACAAATGCAGGGTCTTGTATCCACCATCCCAGCACCAGGCACAACAGTTCCATCGCCCTAAAAATGCCCCTGTGTGGTCAACCACTTCCCAATCCTTCAACCCCTAGAACCCCTGGTGTGTGTTCTGTCCTTGGTTTTTACCTTTGGTGTAAGGTCATCTGAATAGTCACACAAGGTACAGATTTTGGGGTCTAGCTTTTTCGACTTCGCAAGACGCATTTAAGGTGCATCCGTCTGTGTGTGCAGGAATCAGTGGTTCCTTTCTTTTTATGGTTGAATTGTGCTCCGCTGTGTGGATGCAGCTCGTGTTCATCCACTCACCTGCAGAAAATGCCGACTTCCAGTGTTGGCCGATTGTGAATAAAGGGTCTTTTCCCGTGGCGAATGCCTAGGGTGGGATTGCTGCCTTGTCTAGTGAGTCTGTGTTTAACCTCATGAGAAACTGTCAAACCGTCTTATAAAATGACTGTCCCACATTGCATTGTCGCCAGCAGCAAACGAGAGTTTCAGCTACTCCACCAGCGTTCAGCACGGTCAGTTTTTTGGATTCTAGCCACTCTCACTTGTGTGTAGTGCCATTTCATGGTTTTACCTGCATTTCCTTGATGGTAAATGATATTGAGCGTTTTTCACATGGTGTTTGCCATCTGTACATCTTCAGTTGAGTTTGGGTCTTTTGTTCAGTGCTACAATCAAATGTTCACTTACTGTTGAGATTTAAGAGTTCTTTATATATTTTCGACACGAGTTCCCTTTGCTTTTGATCAGCCTCACGTGAAGAACATTTTTATCAAGTCAATAAACCTGGATCTTTAGTTTTGGATTCCAGACTCATGTCCTTGCCTTTCTGGGGTGTTTGAGAAAACCTCTGATGAGATAGCCTGAAAGGCCTGAAATGTCCCTCCCAGGCTGTCAGCGGCTGCCAGGGCTAGTGTGCAGCAGATCACAGATTCCCGGGCAGGGGATGTTCCCCCCAAGACTGCAGTCAAGGGGGCCGGGGCCTTGACCGAGTCGCTCCCCTCAGCTCGGGGAAGATGCTCGCAACTTCTCTCTGGAGGCACTTAGTGAAGTGACCATCAAACAGAGAGGAAAGAAGTGGAAACATGTGTCTGTTCTTTGGGTTCAGCTCACGAGTCGCTCAGGGCGTTCAATCACCTGGAGAAAGTCCCTTGTGGGTAGTAGTCCGGGATCTGGAAGCTTTTGGGGTGGGAGCCGATATGCCTCTCCCTGCATGTCCCTTTAGGAGAAGCATGGGGTTGTGAGCCAGTCGTGTGTGTGTGTGTGTGTGTGTGTGTGTGTGTGTGTGTGTGTGTGTGTGTGTGTGTGTGTGTGTGTGTGTGTGTGTGTGTGTGTGTGTGTGTGTGTGTGTGTGTGTGTGTGTGAGAGACACAGAGCCAGACTCCAGAGCCCTTTTCTGGAGTGGCTGCTGGCCACCTGCTGGCAGAAACCATTGGTATTTTCTTATTGCCATTTGAAAGGGGACCTTGGGAACGGAAATTTTCCAATGTGTTTTGTAACCCTTAGCAAGCACAGGGAAAACACCTTTCTGAAATTCCTGGCATGTGGTCCTTTTGACCTTTGCAGGCATGTGCGCCCGTGCGTGTAAATGAGCGCTGCTCCCTCAGCAGAGGCCAGGGGTGCTGGTGGCTTCCATGGAAGCAGGCCCATTCAGCTGAGCTGGAGTTTAGTGAGACTGTTATTCTGTAACAGAAGTCTGTAATATCTGTATACGTATATAGATATGTATGGACGCGTATGTATACGTCACTGGTGTATTGCATTCTTTCTGACTGCAAAAAACAGTGCAGTTGAAAACTATAGGAATTCAGAAAGGACGTGTGTGAGTCCCGTCTTCCCTAGATCACCCAAGATAACCGTGCGCCCTTCCTGCAGTTATAGCTCTGCAGCACGTGTGTCTCCCATGTGCACAGGACAGTGGGGCTCAGCCGCTCTGTGGTCTATGTTCCTGGTTGGCCCGTGGGAATGGAACTGCGTGTGTAAGTGGACCCCAGCCTGTGGTTTGCGAGAACATCAGAGAGACAGCCGGCCGGCTCCATGCTCACCCGCCCCACCCAGCACGTGAAACCTGGTTCCGGTGACCTTGGGGGCGACTCCAAGGAGCACCATCTCGGGGTCCCGGGGGGAGGAGGAAGCTTTCACTGGCCCTCCCTAGGCATTAGTCCCCTGCGAACCTGTAGAGGAAGGGGTCGCTCCAGCCCTGAGGTTTCTGGGGGCACTGCAGGGGTGAGGATTTCAGAATGGCTTCTGCTTTCCTTCCTGGCCCGTGTCCCCAGGGTCAGCCCCCTTGGACATCTGCTCCAGGCTGTGCCGGAGGAGGGCATAAGCACAGGTGGAGGACCAGGTAGGATGTGAGGAGAAGGGCAGGCCCTAGCCAGGCCTGTGACAGGGGAGGGGCCGGCCTTTGTCCCCTGATCTGGAAGGCCCCCGAGAGTGCTGTTCCCCGTCAAAGTGGGCAGTGCGGATCTCTTCAGGTGGGGAGAGCGCGGGGTGGTGGGTGGCCCCCCTGCGCCGTGTGTGCAGCCCGGGATGCACGGAACAGCACCCAGGTTTGCTGCAGGGCAAGGCCTCCGGCCTACTGCTCCAGCATCTGCTCTCCACAAACAAAACTGGGTATAAACTGCTCCAAGTGGCCGAGGCTAGCCGGGCACTGGTGGATCTGGTGACCTGGGCTGCTGAGGGTGGGGCCCGGGAGCTTTCCTGGGCTCCTTCCTGGGTGTCTGGGGTAGGTCTTCTGCATCTTCAACTGTTGTAGCAAAAGTAGGTCAGTGACTGAGGTTTTTTTTTTTGCATCAGCTCCCTCAAAAACCAAAGGCATTTTAGGACTATAGTATAATGGCTTATTTATTTTTATTCTGATTTATTTGCTTTATGAAGTCAACTCTGAAAAGTCCATTGTTTGGCTCTGTTTTGTTTGAGCCTCGTGACTCTTTCCCTGAGGGAAACAGGGCTTGCTTCTTGCACCTGGAACAGGCCAGGTGTAGGTGCTGGGCCTGGAGGCGGGGTGCCGGGCTCTGGTTTTGAGGGTGCTGCCTCTGGGCGCCCAGTCCTTGCAGACAGGCCAGCCTCTCAGGAGAGAGCCGCCCGGCACTTGGCACACGTTGGGTGCAGGCAGGGACACCCCTGCCCAGGCTTGGGGGCTGCTGGCTCCTCCCTGGGGAGCCGGGGGGGGCATTCTGGGATGAGTGGGGAGGGTGGTCTCGGCGGCAGGTGCCGGCCTCTGGGCCCCATCTGGGTGATGGGCCAGTGGCCTCCAGGGTTTCCTCTCCTGCTCTCACCTGGGACGTTGTGGCCGAGGTCAGCATGGGCAGCTGGCCACAGCCGAGCCCGGTCCACGGTGGGAAAGGAGGAAAGCTGGACGCGGGCCAGCCACGCCTTGTGTGAGCTGGGGGAGGTCACTCTGACTTTCGACCTCAGTTCCCGTCTCTGAGATGGTCCGTCCTGACCCCTGCCTGCGTCTTGGGGTGGGTGGGGTCCCAAGTAGCGCACCTCGAGAGTACACGCCTGTGCGCCGTGGGGTCCCTGCCATCCAGGCCTACCCGGCAGGCACAGCGGCGAGGAACTGAGGGCTGGGGGAGGGGGCCCAGGAAGAGGAAGTGGGGCCAGAGTGGTTGCACAGGCTGTGTGGAGAAGCGGGTGAGAGCAGGCCGCTGCTGTGTCCGTGGTGAGTGGCACAGGAAGGGGGTCGCGTGGCCCACCGGACCAGGCCCTCTCCCAGGGGCCCCGGCTGACCTTGAAGAGTCGGCTTCTTTGGGGCGGGGGTGGCCAGGTTGGCCAGGGGCTTGGCCTGCGGTCTGGCTCCGGTGTGAGTCTCTTCGGACCTCTCCGTGTGGCCGCCGGTGACTGTGCCACCCCCGATGTCCCAGTCCCACAAGGCCCCAGAGGCTCTTCCACGCTGTGCGCGCTCCCCCTGCCCCGCGCACACCCTGCCCTCATCCTGGCTTTTTATGGTCCGAGAGGAAACCCTTTCCCAGTAGCCTGAACAGGACTCCCAGTTCCTACCTCTTCACCGAGCTCTGGCCGAGGACACCGATTCTCCTGCCTGGAATTTGGGGTCTGCGTCCTGACAGTGGGGTGAATTCGCCTGGGCTGCAAGGGGAGGAAGGGTGGCAGCTGGCGCCTGCCCCGTCCACCTGGGCTGGTTCCAAAGGGTCAGTCAGTTGTGGGAGGGTGAACAGAGCGGCTTTTATGACAGGAGCCTGGGGGACCTCCAGTGCATGATTACAGCCCTGGGTCTGCTGTTGTTAGAATGCGTCACCGTGGTCTTTTAAGTCAGGCCAGGTCTGTCAAACTCTTTATAAGGGAATGCCTTCCAACCCCGTTTGCAGTGGGACCAGGGGCTCTGGAGCCCTGGGGTCCTGCCCTGGGAACTCCTTCTAGAAAAGTAGATTGGACTTAATTGCTGTTCCTGAGTTTCTCATGCTCTCAGGCCCACCCCCCTGCCAGGTTCTAAGGGGAGCCCTTGGACTGGTATCTGTGGCAGTGGGATTTGGGATGTGCTGTGGAAACAGCCTGGCCAGGAATGCGAGCGTTGTTCATTTAACACCCGCTTTTCAATTTGTGTTATTTGTGGCTACTGTTTCCTAGTTTGCTACAGATTTGTTTTTAATTTTTTGAATAGGTAAATGCACTGTGTGTTTCAAAATCCGGGTAAGTCATCTCCCAAGGAAAGTTCTCCAAGTCCCCCTTGCCCTCTGTGCGCTCAGCTCTCTGCCCCCACCATCCTCGGCTCCAGGTTCTCAGATGCCCCCCCAGAGCACCTCTGCAGACACAGGCAGACGTGCATGGGTGTGCACGCAGTACTCAGCCTCCTGACCGCGCGTTCTGCTCAGGACCTTGCTTTTCTCACTCAGCGCTGTCCCTCAGAGACCTTTCCGTCTCAGTTCAGAACGTGTTCCACTCCTTCTTCACAGGATTCTGTCTTACGGGTGTCTGTTCAATTTAGGTAACGGGCCCTGGAAGGGCATGAATTGTTTTGAGGCTTTTGCTGCACCGCCCCGCGTAGTCAGGCACACATCCCATCTTGCAGGCGTGCAGGTGTGTCTGTAAGATAGCTCCCCCGAGTTGTGAGTTCAGAGGATACGCACATCTGTCACTTGGATAGTTATTGCCAAGTCGGCCTCCGTAGACATTGTGGCAGTTTGTACTTCCATCAGCAAAGTGTGGGAGTACCTGTTCTCACCGTCTCAGCGCCCTGACAGGTGAAAAGTCAGGTGTCTCTGGGGGTTCATTTATATTTGTCTCCTGATGGGCGATGTTGAGCATCTTGTCAGATGTTCAGGAGTCATTGTACCTCCTGTTTATGAACTGTCAGCCACAGCCCTTGCCTATTTTTCTATTGAGTATTATGTTTTCCTTTTAATTTCTGTGAACTCTTCCTGTATTGGAGATTAGCCCTTTGTAACAAGAGCTGCAGATATATTTTTCTCAGTTTGTTATTTATTTTTTTGCCTTTCCTTGTGACTTTCTCTGTGGAGACATATTTTATACTTTGTTGTCAAATTTATCAATCTTTTCACTTATGGGTTTTAGACTTTGATTCATAGAAAGAACTTCTATCTTAGCATTTTAAAGGAATGTTCTCAGGTTTTCCCCTAGAACATCTGTGGTTTCACTTTTCCCATTTAAATCTTTGATCCCTTCAGAACTTACCCTGGTTTAAGGTGTGAAGCATGGACTGGTTGTTACCTAGTTGTCCTAAGACATTTTTGGACACTGCCCTTCTGCCTTGCCTTAGGTGTCACTGCTTTCTGCTACACAGTTCCTATGATCTTAGAATCTGGTCCAGGCATTTCCGCTGTGCTCCACTGCCGGTCAGCAGCTTGTGCAACGGCATGTTGTATCTGGTGGTCCAGTCCCCCCACCTCATTCTCCTTCTTCAGCATTTTTCTGGCTGTTTCTATGTGTTTATTTTTCTGAATGAATTTTAGGATCAAGTTATCCTATTCCAAAACAAAGCAAGGCAAAGCAACAACCCAAAATGTCTACTTTTAAAAATACACCTGCATCCATTGTACAAACGTGGAGACACACGCATCTGCAGAAGGCGGATTTTCTCGTTTAACCCGTGCCCCCAGGCTGTGTGTAGCAGTCTCCAGCCAGGTGCCGCCTCCTTTCATGTCCTGCCAGCCCTGGCATGTGCGAGAGTACACAGGAGCGTGTGATGAGCCACACGCGTGCACCACAGCAGCGGTGGAGGAGAGCACCCAGGGCAGGGGCAAGGCCAGGGCCAGGCTGTTTCAGCAGAGATGAGCACTGGCTGGTGTCTGGCTGGGGACGCCCCCAGGAGCCCCACCAGTGATAACAGCATATCTCCTCTGAGCACCTGTGTGTTCTCCCACTTAACCCTCACCGTTACTGTGAGATGCGGCCATGACAAATGAGTAGGAGTGCAGGAGTTGGGGAGGGGCAGGCGCTGACCCCTGCAGAGGCTGCTTCCATGCCGAAATCGCCTCTTCTGCCTGCTGAGTCCTAGGGTGAGGGGGACCCCACGGAGTGGCAACTCTCTTTCCTGGGCCTCACCTCCCTCACCTGTACAATGGTGGGTAAGAGCTTGCAGCCTGGACTTCCCAGGAGATGGGGCATCTGTGTGTCAGCTCCATGTGGGTCTGTAAACCACCGGCAGAGTAGTCGAATGTCCTCCTAAAGAAAATAGGGAAGTCAGCCTCCCCCTCGGAGGACAGGCCTTTCTGCTGACCCCAACCAGCTTGGCTTTCCTTAGAGGCTGGTGGTTGGTCGGCCATCTGCCGAGATGCCTCAGAGTGGGAGGGAGAGCGGGCCTCCCAGGAGTGAAGAACGTGGCCGTTTTGAGGTTGGGAGCTGGAAGCAGCCCTATGCTGGCGACCACAGATTGGAGCTATCTATTGATGAATGACAGGCCTCTTGCTAGCAGCGAGTAGCTGGGGCCTGGGAGCCCGGGAGCAGCTGTTTCTCTGTGGAGGCCTCTCCCCGTGCCACCCTCTGACTCTCTGGACCAGCCCTGCCTCTCACCATCATCCCCCCCAGACACACACCTGCATAGATGCCTTGTGCTCACTGAGTTCTGCTCTTGCAGGCCTGGGTACCCCTGCACCATCTGCTTTTCTGTCCCAGGGCCCCTGGTCAGAGATGCCTCTCCCCCCTTCTCCCTTCCACGGAGGGAAGCCCAGCCAGGCTTCCCCGAGCCCGGGCCAGTAGAGCCCCGGCACTCACCGCCCAGAAGGGGCCCTGTTCTGCAGATGTTGCTGTGGTCCTGGCTCAGGGCACACACACACACACACCCCAACTCCCCGCCCCTGACTGCCCACCAGAGGCTCACAGACAGAAAAGAGCCACGATGGTCTTTTTTGTAGGTGCTGTTGGAGCCAGCACCTCCCTTCACCCCGTGGAGGCTGGCAGTTTGGCCGAGGCTGGATGGGGCGAGGGAGGTCACGGGGAACACGCCCTTGACGGAGGGCGAGCAGGAGGCGGTCTGAGCCGGAGCATGCGCACTAGTGAGCCCAGCTGCACCTGCGGGGGGCGGGCCTGGGGCGGGGCCAAGGCGGGTGGCTCCGCGAGGAGCCTCTTGTGGCTTCTCGGAGAGAACATACTGTTCCCGCCCAGGCTTGCGGCTTGGGCAAGAGTGTGGGACGCCCTGTTCCCTGATAAGATGAGGCAACTGCTCTCGGCCGCCTCGCAGGGTGCCAGGGAACATTTATGTAACCCCCGCCCTGCCTGCCCCCGGCCCGCCCGCACGACCTGCTACCTGCCTGCGCCCGCCCCCAACTATACACCTCCCGCCACTGCATACCCCCAGGCCCGGCGCCCACACTGCGCCCCCAACGACCAGCACCAGCAGGTCCTCGACCTGCCCCCACCGTTACCCACACCCCTCAGTCCTGGCTCCTTGGGGCCTAGCACCTACTGGCGGGTACCCACCCTCCAACCCCGGGGTCCCCAGCGCCCCCTACAGTGACCCTGGCCCTCCCTCCTCCCTGTGCTTCCAGCCCCCTTCCTCCTTCCCTCACTAGGCCCTCTCGCCATCCTGTCCCAGTGCCCCCTACGCCCACACACCTGCCGCCCTCCTGGCTTCTGAAGGGGGGCGCGGGCAGAGCGACCTGTGCGCACCCCAGGCTTAGGCTCCAGGGAGGCTGCAGGAGGCCTGGGCCCCCTTCAGGGGTCTGGGGTCTGGGTCCCTTGTGCGCTGGGCCTAGCTCCCTCCGGTGGCAGCCCCGCGGTACCGCTGCTGTTTCCCGGTCGCATCCCAGGAGGAGGCAGGTGCGGAACTTGAGCCTGGCCAGGAAGAGGCTCGGCTTTGTTTGGTGCACGGGTGCACGCCCCGCCGGTCCCGGACCTGCTGACCCCTGCCCCGCTCTGGGTGCAACCGCCCCTCCCCTAGCTCAGCTCAGCCACGTGCCACCTGGGGTGAGTCCCTGAGCGGCAGTGGCGGTTTTCAAAGTGAGGCCCAGAGACACCTGCAGGGACTCCAGACCCTCCAGTTGAGGTCAGAACTATTTTCTCAACAATAGCATTATTTGTCCTTTATTTTCTCAAAAGAATACAGTGGAATGTTCCAGAGGCTGCATGATGTGTGATGTCATCATCCTTCTGACAGCTACTGGAATATGTGCTTGAGTTTAAATGTTTTTGTTTTAATTTCTACGATAAATGCCAATGGGCATAACCCAGGTGAACAAAAGCTCCCCGGGTTCCTTACTAAAAGGGTGAGCAGTGCTGTTGTGGAGGTCTCTGGTCTCTGTCTCCCTGTACAGGCTGCCTTTGCCCCATCCGTTCGCAGTTCTCCCGCTGCCCCTGGTCAGCCTCCCCGGTGCCGCTTGAATGTCACCACTCAGAGGCCAACCAAGCAAAAGCCGGTGGTGCTCCTCGCCAGCCTGCATCATAACTTCTGAATGGTTTATCCGTCTGTCTGTGGACCAGCTTATTGGTCACCTGGAACGGGCTGACAGAAGAATAGAGGACGGACCAGGGAGAGCCCTGTCTGTCGACATCACACCCACGTTCCCAGGGCTGGGCACTGCTTTTGTGCTCCATAAAAGTGTCGTGCTGCTGATGCCCCAGTAGGCCAAGGGCTGCGTGCCGGCCGAGTAGTGATGCTGGGCTTTCCCCACCTGCCACCGGGCTGCCGGGCACCAACATCCCATCCTGTTGGATGCTGCCTTTCGCTGCCGCCCTGGGGTCATGCATCCCGTCTCTAATTATATACATCTAATGCGCCTCCCAGGGTTGCAGCAGAAGGACCCTGAAAAGGACAAGCCTCCCAGTGAGGACACAGGGTTCATTAGGAAGCAAGGCTGAGTGTGGCTTTGGGTTGGTTCTGTGCCCAGCACCCCCACCCCCTGCCCCTCCCGGCAGGCCCAAATCCGAGGAGACCTAGTTGACAAGAATAATAGATAAGAGCAAAAATAACATCTCGGGAGTAAGCACTGGGCCTGTACCAGGCGCAGTGCCAAGGGCTGGTTGTGTGCAACCCTGTAGAGTCCCCACGTGGACCCCACTGTGAGGATGGGGCACTGTGTTCATTTCCTGTGGCTTTTGTAACCAATTAACCACAAACTGGGTGGCCTAGAACAACAGAAGTATGCTCTCTCACTGTTTTGGAGCGCTGAAGTGTGAAGTCAAAGTGTTGGCAGCGTTAGTCCCCCCTCCCAGTGTCTGGTGGCTGCCCCAGACTCCGAGTCCCCTGGCTTACGGGTACATCACTCCCTGGAGTCCTTCCCCCTTTTCTTCTAATGTTTGTGATCTCATCTCATGATCCCTACCTTAATTGTATCTGCAAAGACCTTTTTCCCAAATAAGGTCACATTGACAGGTTCCAGGGGTCAGGACTTGGACGTATCTTTGGTGGGGCCACTATTTACCCCCCCCTGCAGGCAGTGAGGCCTTTGTCTGAGGCCACGCATCAGTACACCACGGAGAGAGGAGCTGAGCCTCATCTGTTGGACCTGGTGCACCAAAGTCTTGAGTGCAGCGCCGGTCACGTGAAAGGACGCCACTGTATTTCGTGCTGGACCTTTCCAAACACTTAAATGATAACTGCGCTGTGAATCTCCTAGGGTGGGATTAGTGTGCGGTATTTCTCAAACTTTGTATTGATTCTTCCCCCCGCCCCCAGAACCGATTAACAGTTTTAAAATTCTGACTTGGTGTTGGGCTAGATATTTAAAGAATTACTTTTCTGCATTCCTTTTTATTGTTATCAAAGACATAAATGCATATGATTTTTTTAAAAGACACATAACACAAAAGAGTTTGCAGCAGCAAAAATATCCTCTTCCCAGTCCAGCCTTATTCTCTAGAGATCAATACTGCTCTGATTTTAGTTGTCTCGGTGGTTACTGCCATAAATAAAACTGTATGATTTTATTACTGTTTCTCATTTTATCAACTTTAGATGCCATCCGTTACCTCCCTACCCTGAAATTTAAGGAATTACCTCATTCCTACCCCTCCCCCACCTCCTTCTGAATTGATGGTTATATGATTGTTTTTAATTCTTTTGTTGATTATCCTTATAGCTTTTAACCTCATTTAGAGATTTCCTTTGACTGCACATGGGTGTATTCCTACCTCTCCCTTAAACCCACATTCTCTCCTGGGGCCACGAATCAGTGGTATGGGCTTTGTCTATAAGATCGATTCTAAACACTGACAAGTAGTGCTGGGGTTCACATGATCACGACTGTGTGAATGTTGCTTCCGTATGCCAGGGCCTCTGTTTGGAACTGCATTCCCTTCTGCCACCTCACGGGGTTGTTGTGAAGGACAAATAATACACAAAAAGCCCCTGAAACAGTGTTTGGCTCAGAGCTCTTCCTTCGTTGCTCGTAATCATGTGGCATTTTAGTTTGCTTCTAATTTAGACAATTTTCTTACATGTCTTCTATTTTTCCTGGAGTTACTAATTGCCTCTCTTTTTTCCCTTCAACCAAAGAATAGTATGTGCCTTGGCCGTGTCCTGAAATGTGTTCAGCCTCTTGATCATGCTCTATGGTACATGGAACTCCCTTTCTTCTTGTAACCCTCCCTCTGTGATTCCTGGCCCACAGCTCCAGTGGCCCACCAAGTCTCCCTCACTCTTGTCCTGGGATGACCCTTCATTGTTCGCTTACTTCCCTGGCTTCTCAGTTTTTTCTTATTTTTGCTAGAGTGTGCAAGGTAAACTTGGGAGGCTGTGTTTCTCTGTCATCTAGCAGCTAGTGTAACTTACGAGAAGTCTGGTGTGTGTTGCAGCCTTGCTCCCTCCCGGACGACCTGCTTCTCCCCTTTCTCTCCAGTAAGTTTTGGGGTCTCTTGTTACCTAGTGTTCTGACGCTGCAGGTATTCTCACAGCAGGAGCCTTTCCTCACTCCTCGGCCCACCTCTGTGCTAATAACCCTTTCCATGTTAGTTTCCTGTCTCCTTTTTTCACTCTGACAGATACTGTTCTATTGTTTCTTTGGTAATTTCCTCTTCTCCATTTTTTTGTTCTTTTCCTCAGTGTCTTCTGTTAGTTAGATGTCGTACCCACAGGATTGATTCCGTGACGCTGAACTTCTAGCTCTTACTGTTAGTAACAGATGGGAAGTGATGGTTTGCTCTCTTGCTTGATTGTGAAACCACCCCGCCCCACCCTGCCCCCCCCATAACAAAATCGATAAGGAGAGCAAACAGAGCCACACACAGCTCTCAGCCTCAGCATTGCTAGGAGACAGAGAACACTGCAGCATTCACGTTTTCTAGAGCTGTTTTTTTGGTTCTCTTTTTCTGGGATATTTCCTTGAGTACGTTTCCAGCTTTTCTATGGAATTTTTGTTTGGGCAGCAACACTCTCAACTTCTAAACACTATTTTTTGTTCTCTGAACTTCCTTTTTATCCTGTTTGCTTTATGCATAAAATTTTATCTGAAATTTCTTTGAGAATGCTAATTAGAATTTTTAGCTTAATATTCTCTTCTGTTTCCCGGCTTTACTCTTTTTTCCTCTGGAGTCAGTGGTTTTGTTGCTCTTGGCCTTTCCCTTTCATGCCACTGGTTTTCCTTGGATGTCTGGCCATCTTTGGGTGTCTGTTTATATTTAAGGTTGATGGGCTCATTTGGAGTGGGCCGTGTCGATTTCCTCTGCTGAGGCACTGGTGGACCAGCTTCAAGGGCTGGCTCTCAGCTTCAGGGCCAGAGTCCGGGAGGGAGGGGGAGAAACGGGGCAGGAAAGTGTACGGTGTGGCCAGCCCCAGTGCCAGAGGGCTGCATTCTGGGGTGCTAGAACCCCCTGCTGGTTCTCCCTGTGCAATTGATGTCTTTTGTGTGTGTGCGTGGTTCAGAGTTTGCCTGGGTAAAGGCTGGCCTGACCCTTGCCCTGAGCAGGGGATGGGAGGGAGGGACGAGGTGCTGACCGTAGCCAGCCTTCCTTACCTCCCCCTGCTAGGTGTCACCCCGCAGCCTCCTCCTGTGCTGCCTGTTGGCCATGTTGGAAGATCTCTGAGAGGAGGAGCTGCAGACTCTAGTTGGAGCCTGTTGCGGTAAACAGACATCTCGGTCACAGACTGTCAGGCCCTGGAAATAGTCCATCCTGACCCATTCATGTTACAGATGAGGAGACTGTGGACCATCTGAATGGTGGCTGGGCGCTGGCGTCAGCAAATTGTCTGCAGGCCCTGCAGGGCTTGGGGCCTCTGGAGTAGGGCTCCTGGTGGGGCCAGGGTGCTGTGGCCAAAGTTGCAGGCCTGCGAGCTCTCCCTGACCCCTCCACCCTCTCCTCCTAGTTTCCCTTCTTAGAGCCCAGGGACCGGCCTGTGCTCCCCGCCACCGCCTAGGGACAGCTGACCCTGCAGAGGGTGCTGTGTGGCACGCCGTGCCGGGTACTTGAGGGGGCCGCAGCACCTGGCATGCTGGCATTTCCTCTCGGGAGATGTCTGCTTACATCCACCCTGCGGACAGGAGGGCGCTGGCACCCACACCTGTACCCTGAAGGATTTGTCGCCGAGGCTGTCAGAGACGGGGCACCGAGGGAGGTGCGCAGGGAGGGAGGGGCAGGCTTGGGTGTGGGCTGTGACTGACCCTCCCTCTGCCGTGTCGCCCACAGGGGAGCGCCCCTTCGCCTGCAGCTGGCAGGACTGCAACAAGAAGTTCGCGCGCTCTGACGAGCTGGCGCGGCACTACCGCACGCACACGGGCGAGAAGAAGTTCAGCTGCCCCATCTGCGACAAGCGCTTCATGCGCAGCGACCACCTGACCAAGCACGCGCGCCGCCACGCCAACTTCCACCCAGGGATGCTGCAGCGGCGCGGCGGGGGCTCGCGGACCGGCTCACTCAGCGACTACAGCCGCTCGGACGCCAGCAGCCCCACCATCAGCCCGGCCAGCTCGCCCTGAGCGCCGGCGGCGGGGCGGGGTGGGGCGGGGCCCGCGGCAAGCCACGCCCTTCCTTGCCACGCCCACCCTAGGCCCCGCCCAGCCCCGCGGCCCCTCCTCCTTACCATAGCCATGAGCAGATGCTCTCACTTCCTCCCGTGATTCCGTGTCGTTTCCTTTTGTAATCAGAAGAGAGAGAACTTTATGAAGTCAATGACAACAAAAAAAACGATTTTCTTCACCTCAGGTGTCAAATTTGTAAAAAAACAACGAAAAAATTCCAAAAAACACCATCCACGATTGCACAAGAGACATACCCACGAAGGTGATTCAGCGGTGTTGAACCCCCCTTTCTCAGGGATGGACATGTTCCACGAGGTCAGTGAGGACACCCCCTTCCTGCCGCCTTACTCTGTACATAGATTTGCACTCTGGAATTTCCTTTTAGGTTTGGGCACACACTGGGGGCAAGGCAGTGCAGGTGAAGCTCAGCGCAGGCGGCGGATAGGCCGGTCGGTTAGTTTGGAGCCGTGGTCACCGACCTTGTGCTTTCAGGGCAGACCCCCTAAGCAGGGCCCGCGACTCCCTCTTCCTGCCCCCTGCCCAGCTTCAGCCTCGCCCCAGCTGGCAGTGGGCTCAGAATGCAGACGGCTCAGAGGGACGCCTTAAGCCGTGATGGGTAAGGGGAGGACTCCCCAGGGAGACTGTAGGGGTCCTCGCCTCCGGGACCCTGCCCAGGTCCCCCTCGGAGCGCCGGAAGCAGAGATGCAAACCCGTGTTGGGCAGCCGGCCGCACCATCTGATGTCCACATGGCCAGGGCCCCCGCCCGCTGCTGTGTCCCCACAGAAGGCCCCAGGACCTTCCACTATTACACCACGTTCTTTGACTGGCCTCCTACAAGGGTGTCCGAAGGTGTCATTGGTGCGTCCAGTTCCCACATTCTCCCCGACCGGCCCTGCTCTTGGGATGCCTTTGTTTGACACGATGGGTAAAGCGGGGCCACCCGGCCAGACGCTCTGTGTGTGTGGCTTGCTGTGGCCGCGCTCGGCTCTTCACAGAGACTGTTCCGTAGCAAGAGACCGGAACATTGTGACTTGGAACGTTGGGGGGTGGCGAGGGGGATGTCATGGGAAATGCAGTCGGAGAACGTGCATTCTCTTTCCTCCCTGGGGAACACCGGACGGAAGTTGTGGGAAACGCTTTTTTCAGACCCACCGTGTCCCCAGCTCAGAATTAGCGAACCCTCAGCTTCTCCATGAGCCCTGTGTCCCCTGGACTCCTCCCTTCCCCTCCTACCTGGGAGGCCCCGGCCTGTGGGGCAGTAGGGTGCAGGGCCCCACCGCCAGCCTTTCCGTGCTGACGGGGGCGGGCAGAGAGCCGGGGACGTCTCTCCCGGAGCTCTGACCTGGGCAGGTGGGTCAGGCCGGGCTCCAGCGCACTCCTCAGTGGAGAGCTGAAGCCACCACCTGCCCAGTCACCTCCCTTCCCTTCCTCCAGGGAGTCGGGGCCTGTAAATACAAGTCCCCAGGACAGTGTGTGTGAGTGTGAGTGTGTGTGTGTGTGTGTGTGTGTGTGTGTGTGTGTGTGTTGGGGCAGGGAGTGTGGGTTTGGGAAGGACTTGGGGTATCTTGCAGAGACCTCTGTTCATTTCGATGAGGAGGGATGATCCTTGGGACCTCAGAGGGCCATAGAGGGGCTTCCCTGAGCCCAGAGTGCCTTGGTTGTGGTCATTCTGCTTCCACCCCGAGCCGGTCGTGGCGAGGGATGCAGCACAGAGGAACCCCGGAGACCCAGGCCCAGCTGGTGCTCGTAGCCCCTGGGCGGCTCCAGAGCAGATGGGCACCCTCCGTCCCTAGCAGCCAGGGGCAGGCAGGCTGCTGTCTGCAGCGCTCTGGTTGCCATCTCTAACTCTGCTGTGTGTCAGCTGGGATCAGCCAGTGGTGTGGTGGTGGCTTCTGAGTAGCGTGGTAGCTCCTGAGCTGTGCGGGAGCGTTGCTCTTGCTATGGGTGGGAACCAGGCGGGAATGTCGTGGGGTGAGGGGGTGAGGGGGTGGCCCCACCCTGGCTCTCGTTGGGTTGTGTGACAGCCCTGCTCGCATTTGGTCCAGGAGAGAGAACGGGACGTGCTGGCCACCTGGACGGAGCCGCGCCCTGAGCACCTGGGGTGAGAGCTCTTCACGCCCGGTTCCAAAGTGAGGCCCGGAAGGGCCCTCGGAGGTCCCTCCCAAAGTTGTTTCTGGGTGGGGCAGAGAACGCCACACTCCGAATACACTTCATGTCTCAGGAACTCACATTCCAGGTTCAGGAATTTTATTCCAAAGTCCTTTGGTGTGCTCGCCCCGCACGGGTCCCTGAAGGCAGGGAGAAGCCACGTGCCCCGAGGGGCCGCGCTTCCTGTGACCTGCCCGCAGCATCGCGGAGCAACAAGGGTTTCTGACCCCCCTGCTCTCTGCATATAGGAAGGGGGCAAAAGGACTCTAAACCCAGTCATCGTGGAATAAAAGAAGAGTGGTTTGTTTTAGAGGCGGGGTGGGAGGGTGGGGGAGGGAGAGCGGGCGTTTGCTGTTTCCAAAGAGAGCACTTAATTTAATGTTTTCTCTAAGTGACCCAGGGCTGTTCCGTCTGATAGATGGAAGGGTGACATTGCCTTAAAACAGAAATATGCAGGCGTTGGCTCTTTTCGGCAGATGAGTGTGTCTTCGTTCCCAAAGTAGTTCTCTGATGGCAGGTTGCGGTCCTTCTGAAGTGGGCCTGGTCGGGAGACAGGCCACCGTACTTCTGCCGCGGGTCACCTGGAGGGAACTCCCGCCCGGCAGCCCCAAGCACTCGGCCTGGGGTTCCAGCCAGCAGGCAACCTGACTCATCTGGGGCTAAAATTCATCTCACTTGAAGGGTGGGAAAAATCCATGTATCTCAGGCTAAGTTCGAATGGGCTCTTGCTAGCATCTCATCATCGCGACACGTGGAGTGCGTGTGGAAAAGAAGCGTGCGGTGGCAGGCCCCGGAAGGCCGCACTCGCTCAGACCCCCACGGAAAGCAGTTACACGGTTGGCGACCCTGCTGAACAGCCTGTATTTTTTTCTAAGATGTAGAATTGTCTTCCCGGCCTGGGTTTGTTTCAGGGTCTTTCATTTTTCTGGTTTATGGCCATGCTTGCTGGCTTCAGTGTGAGTGAGGAACCCCCAGAGCTCCTAGAAACAGTAGCGAAAACTCAAACCTTTCTTTTGTGGCCGACTCCAGTGCTTGCAAGGCCAAGGGGGCAGAGATCTCAAAACAAAGGTTGCCTGACTGAAGGGAGAGTTTCCCTCCAAAAAGGCCTACAGGTGACCCTGGACTCAACCAGGGGGCTGGTGTTCAGCCCATGTCCCGAACAAGGAAGCCCTCTTTGCGTCAGCCATGTTAGGGTTGTCAGCTCCCCATACACCTACCCTATTCTACAGCCATCGGGAAAAACGCAGCCCCTTCCACGAAGGGCCCTGGGGTCCTCTCCTGTTGGGTGCTATGTAGGAATGGGCAGTGATGCCCTCGATGGGAATGTGGTCCTGGAGGTGCCCTACCTACATCCTGCTGCACCCCACCCACGGCACTCGGGGTGCACGACGATCCCCCTTTATTCTGAGGCCACGCATCCGGGCAGGTGCAGGATTCGCCAGGGTGCAGCCTCCAGGTGCAAACTTCAGCAGCACTGGGGTCCCCAGACCTCTCCATGCCCTGGGTCACAGCTCAGACCAGGGAAGGTGATTCGGAGGTGGGGACAGACAGCTGGGCCACAGATGGCCCCCAGCCCTCTTCTGGGGACACACAGACAGGGCTGGTGGCTTTCTGGGGTCCAAGTGAAGTGCGGCAGAAGCGGGGTCTCCAAGTCTCCTCCCCTCCCCCCAGCCCAGTGTCTCCAGAAGACTGGCCGCTTTTCTTGCCAGAAGCAGGTGCTAAGGTGGCTGCCAGCGTCCAAGCACGCCCCAGGGACTCGCCCCTAGAGCTCAGCAAACGAGAGGGCCACTGAACAGGGAAGCGTGATCTGAGCAATAGCGTCCCCTCATTTCTCAACTCCTGGTTTCGGCTGTGTTTACAAGGCTACCTGATGTTTTTGACTTCTGACAGCTATCACTTTTTTTTTTTTCCAAACCCTTTTTCCAAAGTCATTTAAAGACTGAGTGCTGGAAGGTTTGAAGGGCCTGTTATATCCATCATGTTGTAGCCGGTAAGAAATGCTTTGCAGGTCACCCACATCTTTCTGTCCAAAGATTCCACGTGCGATTCTGGTGACCATATTTTCCAAAGCTAAAATCAAGGGTGTGGGCTGACCCTTTTTGAATTCAGGATCACCCTGGGAAAAGCCAGGTCCTGTAACTGATTTTCCCGATTCTGAGGCTGAGTTTTCAAAGGTTTGTCCCAGACACATCCCAGAGAATTTTGTACCAGAATTCGGATGCACAGTCCAACTTACTACTGATTAATGCCTGAACACCGTTTAGGGAGAGGCCCTTCCCCCACCTGCTACTCTGTCTCTCATCAGTTAGAAGAGTTGGACTCGGTGGGAGGCGTGAGCCTGGGGCCACACTTGGTTTCTACTGACCCCCATCGAGGTATTGGACTTGCAGTGTTCCCCCGACCCCACTCAGCCTCTCCCCTTCTCATGCAGCTTTAAAACCTTACTCCTTTTATTTAAAGATGAACAGGATGGGAGAAAGTGGCTTCCCCTGCCCCGCGCATCATGCATTCCCTGCGGGGGACACAGGATGCATGGGGGTCAGCGGGGCCGCGTAGGCAGCTTTCTCTCAGGGCTCGGGACGTCTTCCTAGTGACATGGCGACAGGCTGCTGCACGTGCTCGTTTGGAAACCAAGCTGAATGCCTGCCCGGCAACCACAGGTCTGGGTGAAGGCCGTCTCTCCCACTCAGCCCAGGGCCGCCTCTCCGAGGCCAGATGCCTCCATCCCCAGCCTGCCTTCCATGGAGCAGGGGGCCACTTCCCAGTGTGGCTCAGACACCCGGGGGGAAGCGTCCAGTCCTGGGTCGGGGTGCCTGTCTGGGTGTGAGTGGCAGGCTTCGCTCCCTCGCCTCACCTTGGAGAGTCCCTTGTGCCAAGTGCCGAGGACCCTGCGGGCTGGAGGCGTCGCTCTCCCGAGCAGCTGTGGGTTGTCGGGCGCGGGCCGCTGTGGCTCCCACGGGGCCGGGAATTGCTGTGTGGGTGGGCCGGGTGCACGCCGGGTCTCTGCACAAGGGGCCCCTCCTCCTCCCAAAGCCATCGATGGAGCTTCTCTGGAATTGTTTGCCAAAATCCCAAGGTAGAATCCAAGGGTCCAAGACCATTTCCATCGAGCACACGTTTTCCTTTTCCATAGGAACTTTCTTTGTTGTTTTTTTTAACCAGCACCACACCATGCTTCCGAAGGCCATGTTTCGTCTTTCCTGGATCACTACAGTGAAGTATTACAGTTGTACAGTTCCCAATCTGGCCTTGGCTTGCTCGGATAAAACTTTGTATGTATTTTGTAAGGCATAGATTCTATATTGTAATGATGTCCTATGCAAAAAAAAAAAAAATTAACTAAATTGTAAATTTTATTGTTTTAACGTGTATGCATGTTTAGTGACGTTTACATTTTGAAATAAAATTTATGATTCATTATTTGCCAGAGCCGGTCCTTTGATGGGCGTTGGAGAGGCTCTGGGAGGGGAGGGAACTGAAATGACCCAGCTCAAGCAGTTGGATGTGGTTGGCTGAGGGGCGCACACCAGCCTGGAACTGGCAGGCCTTAACACTGGGAGAGGGCGAAGGCTTTGCAGGGGGTCAGTGCTCTTCTGGCTCTACCCCGGGGCCCTCGGATCATCACATTCCCCCTCCCACCCCACAGAAAGCTTATCAGCCTCAATCCCCAGGAGCGCTGAAAAGAAAAGCAGGTTCCCGTGCAGGGCACAGCGCTTGTCCAGAAAATGCCCTAGATGCAGCCCACCTAGGTCCCCCAGGTCAGCCTTGGAGACTGACCCCAAACTGCTCTGCCACGGGGGCCAGGCTGGCACTGTGGAGACAGGGCCAGGGGTCCCCGGGATCTGCGGGGAGGGACAGCATCTGTTGTGGTCCATCTCCCATGGTCATGAACTGCCCCAGCCGCTTTCCGAAGCAGGGCCTGTCCGAGACGGGCAGGGCAGGGAGAGGGCCTGGACCACGGCTGTGCTTCCGCCCCACGGTCGCAGCTCTACCAGGCACAGACCCAGGACTGTGATTCTCATCACCTCTTCATACATAGGCTACGTGAAAACCATGAAGAAACGTAAAATAGCAACAAC